>NC_048238.1:46123910-46201204 GCF_002007445.2 Ailuropoda melanoleuca
AGAATAGGCATTATTTCTTCTTTGAATGTTTGGTAGAATTCCCCAGGAAAACCATCCGGGCCTGGAGTTTTATTATTTGTAAGGTTGTTTATCACTGACTCAATTTCTTCATAGTTAATTAGCCTATTTAAGAAATCTATTTCTTCCTTTTTCAGTCTTGGTAGTTTATAGGTTTCCAGGAAGGCCTCCATCTCTTCCAGATTGTTTANGAAGGCCTCCATCTCTTCCAGATTGTTTAGTTTTTTGGCATATAGCTGTTGATAAAAGTTTCTAATAATCCTTGCAATTTCAATGGTGCTGGTCGTGACCTCTCCCTTTTCAGTCATAATTTTAATAATCTCAGTCCTTTCTCTTTGTTTTTGGACAAGTTTTGCCAGTGGTCTATCAATTTGATTGATTCTCTCAAAGAACCAGCTTCTAGTCCAGTTGCATTTCTATACACGAATAATGAGACTGAAGAAAGAGAAATTAGGGAATCCATCCCATTTACAATAGCACCAAAAACCATACGTTCCCTTGGAATTAACTTAACCAGAGACGCAAAGCATCTATATTCTAGAAACTATAAATCACTCTTGAAAGACATTGAGGAAGACACAAAAAGATGGAAAAATATTCCATGCTCATGGATCGGAAGAATTAACATAGTTAAAATGTCCTTGCTCCCTAGAGCAATCTACACTTTCAATGCTATCCCGATCAAAATACCGATGACATTTTTCAAAGAACTGGAACAAGTAGTTCTTAAATTTGTATGGAATCAGAAAAGGCCTCGAATCGCCAAGGAATTTTTGAAAAGGAAAATCAAAGCTCGGGACACCACAATGCCGGATTTTGCGCTGGACTACAAAGCTGTGATCACAAAGACAGCATGGTACTGGCACAAAATCAGACACATAGACGAGTGGAACAGAATAGAGAACCCAGAAATGGACCCTCGGGTCTTTGGGCAAATAATCTTTGAGAAAGCAGGAAACAACATCCTTTGGAAAAAAAGACAGTCTCTTCAATAAATGGTGCTGGGAAAATTGGACAGCTACATGCAAAAGAATGAAACTTGACCACTCTCTCACACCATACACAAAGATAAACTCCAGATGGATGAACGACCTCTATGTGAGACAGGAATCCATCAAAATCCTGGAGGAGAACATAGGCAGCAACATCTAGGACATCAGCCAAAGCACCCTTTTTCATGACACATCTCCAAAAGCAAGAGAAACAAAAGATAAAATGAACGTTTGGGACTTTTTCAAGATAAAAAGCTTCTGCACAGCCAAGGAAACAGTCAAAAAAACTAAGAGGCAGCCCACGGAATGGGAGAAGATATTTGCAAACGATACTACAGTTAAAAGACTGGTATCCAAGATCTACAAAGAACTTCTCAAACTCACGCAAAAAACAAACAAATCATAAAATGGGCAGAAGATATGAACACTTTGCCAATGAAGACATACAAATGGCTAACAGACACATGAAAAAATGTTCAAAATCATTAGCCATCAGGGAAATTCAAATCAAAACCACAATGAGATACCACCTTATGCCGGTGAGAACAGCAAAAGTGGACAAGGCAAGAAACAAGAATTGCTCTAGAGGATGTGGAGAAAGTGGATCTCTCCTACATCATTGGTGGGAATGGAAGTTGGTACAGCCACTCTGAAAAACAGTGTGGAGGTCCCTTAGAAAATTAAAAATTGAGCTGCCTTATGACCCAGCCATTGCACTACTGGGTATTTGCCCCAAAGATACAGACATAGTGAAGAGAAGGGCCATAGTCACCCCAATGTTCATAGCAGCATTGTCCACAATAGCTAAATCGTGGAAGGAGCCGAGATATCCTTCAACAGATGACTGGACTAAGAAGTTGTGGTCCATATATACAATGGAATAGTACTCAGCTATCCGAAGGAACTAGTTCTCAACTTTTGCTTCAACATGGACTGCACTGGAGGAGATAATGCTAAGTGAAATAAGTCAAGCAGAGAAAGACATTTACCATATGGTTTCTCATCTGTGGAACATAAGAACTAGGAAGATTGTTAGGGGAAAAAGGGATAATGAAAGGGGGGGGTAATCAGAAGCGGGAATGAAGCATGAGAGACCATGGACTCTGAGAAACAAACCGAAGCCTTCAGAGTCCAGTGGGTGAGGGAATGGGATAGGCTGGTGATGGGTAGTAAGGAGGGCACATATTGCATGGTGCACTGGGTTTTATACGCAACTAATGAATCATCGAACTTTACATCAGAAACCCGGAATGTACTGTATGGTGACTAACATAATATAATTAAAAAAACTGTACTAGTAATTTATTTATCTTTTCCCTCATTACACTGCCTTGCACGTAACTTACTCATTTCACATTTGTTCAATGAAGGGTGTTTGAGAAGTTCACAATACTTCACAACACAACACTAAATCCAATTCTCTCATTAGCTGTGTTTCCACATCAACTATGCACAGATTTAAGTTTTGAGTTGTTTTCCTCTCTATTTCTGGTCTGATTTGTCAGTTTAATAAAAGCTTCACAACCTAGACTAAATGCAGATTTAGATAACTGACCTATTTTCATCGCATTTGGTACATTACCAGAGGGTATCATTTTGTTGTGTAGATGGGTACAAAAACTTCACAAGTTGCTGTGAAATAATCAGATACATGCTGTGTGATTGATTTAAAGGAAACTTCTTTATATTATGACAAATATGAAAAAACATCTGCATTTTCTTCTTTCATCTTTTGGGGCTGTCATTGGGGTAGAAGTGGCAAATGGTCTCTTTTGTACAAGAATGGTTTTCTGAAAGTAAATACATAATAGATTTCTTTGCCAAATCTCTAGAGAAATGATGTCCTGATAATTTACCCAAATGTCATGATTTGCAAAAGGGTTTTACTCTAATGTTTTCCATTGTTCTCTTCCTTATCCAAAGTGGAAGACGTGCTGACTGGAGGTACATAATCCGTGCCTGAAGGGCAGAGTTTGAGTAACTTTCAAAGGCATTGGTAGCTCCTCCAGTCTATCAGAGCTCCTCCCTAGTGAATGGAACTTTGTAAATTTTACATCCTTTTCTTATTCATCCTTCAAGATTCACCTCGTATTCTAGCTCTAGGATTACCTTCCTGATGAAGACTTTCTTGTCATGAAGTTCCATTATGCAGCAAAATTCTGTCCTCTAAACTACCACAGCACCTGATGAAGATCTGTATTATACAATATAATAAGAGTTGTGTTTTTATATTATTTCTTTGAGGACCTTCAATTACTTTAGTTTGTGACCTCAAAGCTAGCGTCCATGTGTTATCTATAGCCCTGGTACTTGATACAGTGTTTATAACATACCAGGCACTTAGTAAATTTTTCATTCATTTATTCAGCACTGCAGATTAGTGGGGAAAAAGTCCCTTATGGAAGTTAAATTTTAGTCAGGGGAAACCAACATCAAACAATATAGACTATGTCAGAGAAAACAATAGAGTATAGTAGGGATGGAGAATGTTGGAGAGGGTGTTACTATCTCACATAGTCCTGTTTGGGGAGATGATATTTGAACAAATTTCTAAAAGAAAGGAGAAAGTGATCCATGTTGATATTGCAGGGAAGAGGATTCCAAGCAGAGGAAATGGTATGTTCAAAGTGCGTGTGGCTTAGCCAGAATAAATGAGGTGAGGTGGTAGGAGATGGGGTCAGACAGGGTACAGAAGACAAATCATGCAGTTTCTTGTATGCCAAGTAAGGACTTTGGCTTTCAGTTTGAGCGAGATGGGAAGTCATTAGAGAGTTTTGAGCAGAGGACTGACATGATTGGACCTAGGTTATAACAGGATCACTGGATGATGTATTAGGAATAAATTTTGAGGGATAAAGAAAGAGTCCAGTTAAGTTACTACAACACACCAGGGGAAAGATGGTGGTAGCCACAGGTAGTATGTGGATGGCAGAGAGAAATGGTTGGATTTTGGATATTCTGTTTTATAATGTTAGAGTCAATAACATTTGCTGATGTATTTAATACATATGAGATAAAATGATGACTCTAATGTTTTTGACCTGATCAATTGCAAGAAGATTCAATTTACTGAAAAGGAGAGGGCTGTGAGAAACAGATTGGTGAGAGCCATGGGAACTTTGAGTTGTACTTTGGCTAGGTTAAAAATGGGACAAGTTAGGATGAATAGATGAAGATGAATAGTGTTCACGTCTTCCCTAGAGCCAGATTAAGACTACCTGACTTTGGTGTTTTCTGAGGTACCATTCGCAAAATTATAAAACCCAAATTAGTAACAATGATAAAAATCACTGCAATTTATCGAGTAGAACATATGTGCCAGACATTGTGGGAAGTTTATATGCATGATCCTATAACTCATCTCTCTCCGGACCATAAAAGCAATAATTATTTTTCCTTTTTTTTCAGAATATATAGCTGAGGTTCAGAGAACTTAAACATCCTGTGCAAGGAATGACACTATGCTGCTAAGTGGCAAGTTTATCACACTCAAAGATCATTACTGTATTTCTACTCTTGCCCATAAACTAGATTTGAACCATCCTACTAGAGTATGATTTTCCGGTTTTATATTTGGGGAAATGAATAGTGCAGAAGGGAAAGGTTAAAGTCTGACACTGGTAGTAGTTCAGACTTAAAGATACGATATTCCAGAGAAGCATTCCCTCAATTAAAAAACAAAACAAAACAAAAAACACATTTGCTGATACAAATAAACAAGAGGAGAGATAACAAAACTCACAAATACATAGAAATTAAACAACACAAAGCTGAACAACCAATGGACCAAAACAGAAATCAAAAGGGAAATTTAAAAACTATTGAGACAAATAAAAATGGAAACACAACATACCAAAACTTACAGGATGCAGAGAAGACAGTTTTAAGAAGGAAGTTTATAGCCATAAACACATAACTCAAGAAAACAGAAAGATCTCAAATAAACAACCTAACATTATACACCTCAAGGAACTAGAAAAAGAGAAACAAACCAGGTCCAAAATTAGCAAAAGGAAAGAAATGATAAAGATTAGAGCAGATATAAGCAAAATAGAAAATGAAAAACACAATAAAGAAGATTAACAAAGCTGAGTTGGTTCTTTGAAAAGAAAAACAAAATTGACAAATCTTTATCTAAACTAACAAAGGAAATAAGAGAGAGGACATGAATAAATAAATTTATAAGTAAAAGAGGGGATATTACAATTGGTATTACAGGAATACAAAAGATAATAAAAGATTAATATAAAAATTACACAACAACAAACTGGACAACCTAGCAGTGGAGGAATTTCTAGAAATATATGGGTTACCAAATCTGAATTGTGAATAAATAGAAACTATAAGTAGAACAATAATGAGAAAGGAGATTATATCAGTAACCAAAAACTCCCCCAAAAGGAAAATTTCAGACCAGGTAATTTCACTGGTGTGTTCTAACAAATATTTAAAGAATTGATGTCAATCCTTCTCTACTCTTCCAAAAATTGAAGAGAAGTGAACACTCTCAAATTCATTTCATGAGGCCAGATTCACCCTGATACCAAAGGTGGCTAAGAATGCTACAAAAGGAGGTGGAGTTAAGATGGTGGAGTAGTACGGGAACCCTGAACGTGCCTTGTACCTTGAACCCAGGTAGATCAACATCCAACTATTCTGAACAACTAGAAATAAAATCTGAAGATTAAGAAAAAAAATCTGCACAGTTGGAGGGAGAGAATGTGGCAGATGGTAAGTTTGGAGCCATGAACTGGGAGAGAGGAAAGCCATGGGGTTGCAAAGGGGAGAGAGCAAGAGAGAGCTCAGTGAGTAGGGAACGCACAATACATCACAGTGAAGAGATTCCCTGGGTCTCACTGGGAGAGATCGCTCCCCTTCTGGGAGTACATTTGGAAGAGCATATTTTGCCTCTCCAAGGATAAAAGGCCAACTGGGGACCCCACTCAACAGCAGGGATAGAAGTGTGCACAGAGGTCAAATAACCTCTTAACAACTTTACAGTGTGAGCTACAATAGGCTGAAATCTTTGTGTGTGCATTGAGCTGCTGCTTTTCTGAGATAGAACTGGGCAGAGAGCAGAGACACGGGAAGACGGCAGATACTCTGGCTGCTGATTTTTGCTGATTACCACAATAGATCAAGCCTTTGTGTGACTGCTTTTCTGGAACAGAAAGAAGTAGCAGACTGAGTCACATGCAGATGGCTATAACCTTGTTCCAGCTTTTCACTGAGCATTACAGTAAACTCTAGCCTCCATTAGCAAGCTGTTGTGACTGATTTTCTGGGACAGGATGGTGCTGGAAACACCATGAGGGTCTCCTTCTCCTCCTGCACATTGCCAGGCCCTTTAAAACTTGGAGTTTTGAATACCAGCCCCCAGCCAGAGATAAAATACAGGAGATCTGTGGCACCAGTCATGGTGAAAACTCAGGGAAAGACAGGTTAAGGGCAGAGAACTGATGAAAGCCCAGGACATAAGGCTTTTTTGTAAGGACCTTCTAAATAGCAGTAGCCAAGAGTTCTTCTGCCTGGAGATAAGAGGGCAGGGTGATTCCATATTCTTCCTCCTCAACCACCCCTTCCTCTAACCCCCCCTCCCCTAGCAAAAACTTCAGAGGGAAACACAGTGCCTCCACTGGAGGCTGGAGTCCTGACACTAAAACCCACCTCCCTATACCTGACAGGGGTATATATAAAAGGGCAAGCAAGACAGCTTCTAAGCCAGCTCAGTAGGCTTCTCTTGCAGAAGACCACAACAGGCCCTTAGCATGTACCAAGTCTACTAATTAAAGAATGCTCCAAAATATCAGCTTCTGGGGGAAATAAGATCGGCATTACTTTTTTCTCTTAATTTTTAAAATTTATAATTTTTCCATTTCTTATCTTTATTTTTTACCTTATATATATATTTTTTCTTTTCTCTCTTTTTTCATATCAGTCTTATAGTTTTTTGTCATTTGTTGGTTTCTTTGTTTCCTTCTCTTATTTTTTGGATCAGGTTTCTTTTTTTTTTTGTCTCCTTTCTTCTTTCCTTACCTTTTTTTTCCCTGCTGTCTTTATTATTGTTTAGAATCGGGCTTAGAGTTTTTTGTTTGTTTCTATTTTTGTTCATTTTCCTATTCTCTTCCCTTGGACAGGCTTTTTTTTTTCTTTTTCATTTTTTTCTTTTGCAAGCTTATCTTAACAAACAAACCAAAGCACACCTAGTTAAAGGTTCAAACACTCCCTACTGCAAGCAAGGAGGAACTATAGAGGATGGGTCAGTGGGAAAGAGCAGCAAAAATGCAGCAGCAGAGTTCACACAGTATACACCAGAATCACGTGCTGAAGTTTTTGTTGTTCTTATTGCTGTTTGTTTTTTTTTTTTTCCTTTCTTCCTTTCTTCTCTGGACAAAATGGTGAGGAGAAATTCACCCCAAAGAGAGAACAAGAGGTAATACTGGAGAGATTTGATCAATACAGATACAACTAAGACATCTGATTTAGAATTTAAAAGAATGGGGGTGCCTGGGTTGTTCATCAGGTTAGGAATCTGCCTTTGGCTAGGGTCATGATCTCGGTGTCCTGGGATCAAGTCCCATGTTGGGCTCCCTGCTCAGTGGGGAACCTGTTTCCCTCTCTCCTTCTGGCCCTCCACCTTGCTTGTGCTCTCCCTCACTCACTCTATCTCAAACAAGTAAGTAAAATATTAAAAAAAACAATGATTATAAACATACTAGTTGGGATTGAAGAAAGCATAGAAGACTCTAGAGAATCCCTTACTGTAGAGACAAAAGAACAAAAATCTACTCAGGGTGAAATTAAAAATGCTATTGCCGATATTTAATCCTAAATAGAGGCCATAAAAATGAGGACGAATGAGGCAGAAGAGCAAGGCAATGATATAGAAGATAAATTGAGGAAAAATAAGGAAACTGAAAAGAAGAGAGAAAGAAAACTATTAGATCATGAAGGTAGTCTGAGGAAACTCAGCAATTCCATAAAGCGAAGTATCATTATTACAGGAGTCCCAGAAGATGAGGAGCAGGAGCAAGGGGCAAAAGGTTTATCTGAACAAATTATAGCTGAGAACTTCCCTAATCTGGGGAAGGAAACAGGCATTCAAGTCCAGGAGGCACAGAGAATTCCCATCAAATCAACAAAAACAAATAAACACCTCGACATATTATAGCTAAGCTTGCAAATTACAAACATAAAGAGAAAATCCTGAAAGCAGCTTAGGACAAGCGGTCTTTAACCTACAAGGATGGACACATAAGGCTGGCAGCAGACCTGTCCATAGAGACCTGGCAGGCCAGAAAGGACTGGCATGAGCTATTCAAAGTGCTAAATAGGAAAATATGCAACCAAGAATACTCTATTTAGCAAGGATGCCGTTCAGAATAGGAGAGATGAAGAGTTTCCAAGAAGGAAAAAAACCTAAAGGAATTTGTGAACACTAAACCAACCCTGCAAGAAACATTAAACGGGATCCTTTGAGTGGAGAGAGTTGAAAAGTAACAAAGATCAGAAAGGAGCATACACAATCTACAAGAACCGTGACTTTACAAGTAATGCTTTGGCACTAAATTTATATCTTTCAAAAACTACTCTGAATGTAAATGGACTAAATGCTACAATCAAAAGACCTAGGGTATCAGAATGGATTAAAAAAAAAGACTCATTGATATGCTGGTTACAAGAGACTAGTTTTAGACCCAAAGGCACCTCCAGATTGAAAGTGAGGAGATGGATGAGGCGCCTGAGTGGCTCAGTTGTTAAGCGTCTGCCTTCTGCTCAGGGCCTGATCCTGGAGTTCTGGGATCAAGCCCCACATCAGGCTCTCCTGTGGGGAGCCTGCTTCTTTCTCTCCCACTCCCCCTGCTTGTGTTCCTTCTCTCACTGGCTGTCTCTCTCTGTTAAATAAATAAATAAAAACTTAAAAAAAAAAGAAAGTGTGGAGTTGGAAAACCATTTAACATGCTAATGGATATCAAAAGAAAGCTGGAGTAGCCTTCCTTATACTGGACAAAATAGGTGTTAAACCAAAGACTGTAATAAGAGATGAAGAAGGACACTATATCATAATAAAGGGGTTTATCCAAAAAGAAGAACTAACAATTGTAAATATTTATGCCCCTAACTTGGGAGCAGCCAAATATAGAAAACAATTAATAACAAACTTAAAGGAACTCATAGATAATAATACAATAATAGTAGGGAACTTTAGGACCCTACTCACAGCAATGGACTGATCATCTAAGCAGAAGATCAACAAGGAAACAAGGGCTTTGAATGACACACTGGACCAGATGGACTTCACAGATGTAGTCAGAGAATTTCATCCTAAAGCAGCAGAATGCACATTCTTTCTGGTGTACATGGAACATTCCCCAGAATAGATCATATACTGGGTTGCAAACCAGACCTGAACCAGTACAAAAAAATTGAGACAACACCATGCATATTTTTTTAATTTTAAATTCAATTTTTATTTTTTTAAATTTTTTTAATTTTTTAAATTTATTTTTAATTTATGTTATTTTTATGTAAATATAACATAGAAGATCATTTATTTTTTATAATAATTTTTATTATGTTATGGTGACTAACACACCATGCATATTTTCAGATCACAATGCTATGAAACTTGAAGTCAAGCACAAGAAAATGTTTGGAAGAACCACAAATACATGGAGGTTAAAGAATATCCTACTAAAGAGTGAATGGGTCAACCAGGAAATTAAAGAATTTTAAAAAATACATGGAAGCAAATGAAAGTGAAAACACCATATTTCAAAACTTTCAGGATACAGCAAAGGTGGTCTTAAGGGGGAAGAACATAACAATACATACCTTCCTTAAGAAGCAAGGAAAGTCTCAAATAGAAAACTTAATCTTACATCTAAAGGAGCTGGAAAAGAAAATGGCAAATAAAGCATGAATCCTGCAGGAGAAGAGAAATAAAAAAGATTAGAGCAGAAATCAGATACTGAAAACAAAACAAAACATAAACAGTAGAACAGATCAATGAAACTAGGAGTTGGTTCTTTAAAAGAATTAATAAGATTGGTAAACCCCTAGCCAGACTTATCCAAAGGAAAAGGAAAAGGGCCCAAATAAATAAAATGAAGGAAAGAGGAGAGATCAGAACCAACACTGAAGAAACAGCAACAATTGTAAGAGAATATTATGAGCAATTATATGCTAAAAAATTAGGCAATCTGGAAGAAATGGATAAATCCCTAGAAACATATAAACTACCAAAACCAAAATCGCAAGAAATAAAAATGCTGAACAGATCCATATCCAGCAAAGAATTTAAATCAGTAATCGAAAATCTCATAACAAACAAGAGTCCAGGGCCAGATGGCTTCCTGGGGAATTCTACCAAATATTTAAAGAAGAATTAATACCTATTCTTCTGAAACAGTTCCAAAATATAGACATGGAAGGAAAACTTCCAAGCTCATTCCATGAGTTCAGCATTATCTGGATCCCAAAACCAAGACCACTAAAGGAGAATTTCAGACCAATATTCCTGATGAACATGGATGCAAAAATTCTCAACAAGATCCAACAGTACATTGAAAGGATTATTCACCATGACCAATTTTGATTTATTCCTTTACTACAGGGGTGGTTCAACATCCACAAATCAATCAATAAGATGCTACATTAATTAAAGAAAATACAAGAACTGTATGACCCTTTCAATGGATGGAGAAAAAGCATTTGACAAAATACAGCATCCTTTCTTGATAAAAGACCTCCACCATGTAGGGAAAGAGAGATATACCTCTACATCATAAAAACCATATAAGAAAGACCAATACTGAATATCATTCTTAATGGGAAAACAAAAAAACAAAAAACCGAGAGCTTTCCCACTGAGGTCAGGAACACAATAGGGAGGTCCACTCACCACCGTTGTTCCATGCAGTACTGGAATTCATAACCTCACCAATCAGACAACAAAAAGAAATAAAAGACATCCAAATCAGAAAAGAAGAAGTCTTTCATTCTTCACAGAGGATGTGATAAACTTTAGAAAAAACAAATGGCTCCATCAAAAAATTCCTAGAACTCATAACAGGAATTCAGCAAAGTCACAGGATATAAAATCAACCCACAGAATTCAGTTGCATTTTTTAAGGTTTCAAATAGGTTTATTTTATTTTATTTTTTATAATATTTTTTATTATATTATGTTAGTCACCATACAGTACATCCCTGGTTTTTGATGTAAAGTTCCATGATTCATTCATTGCATATAACACCCAGTGCACCATGCAATACATGCCCTCCTTACTACCCATCACCAGCCTATCCCATTCCCCCATGGCCCTCCCCTCTGAAGCCCTCAGTTTGCACATAAAAAGTGACATAGAAGAAAGAGAAGTTGGGACATCTGGGTGGCTCAGTTGGTTAAGTGTCTGTCTTCGACTGTTCCCAGGGTACTGGGATGAAGACCCGCATCGAGCTCTCTGTTCAGCTGAGAGTTCGCTACTCCTTCTCACTCTCCCTCTGTGCTATCTCTCTTTCTCAAATAAATAAAATCTCAAAAAAAAAGAAAGAAAGAGAGGTCAAGGAATCAATCCTGTTTGCAATTGAACCAAAAATCATAAGACACCTAAGAATAAACCTACCCAAAGAGGTAAAGAATCTGTACTCTGAAAACTATAGAGTATTTATGAAAGAACTTGAGGAAGACCCAAAGTAATAGAAAAATATTCCATGTTCATGGATTAGAAGAGAAACAAACTGAGGGCTTCAGAGGGGAGGGGGGTGGGGGATTGGGATAGACTGGTGATGGGTAGTAAGGAGGGCACGTATTGCATGGTGCACTGGGTGTTATATGCAACTAATGAAGCATCGAACTTTACATCGTAATCCGGGGATGTAATGTATGCTGACTAACATAATATAATAAAAAATCATTTTAAAAAAAAAAGATCAAATATTGTTAAAAATCTCTATGCTACCCAAAGCAATCTACACATTCAGTGCAACCCCTATCAAAATACCATCAGCATTTTTTCACAGGGCTGAAACAAACAATCCAAAAATTTATATGGAACAAGGAAAGATCCCAAATACCCACAGGAATGTTGAAAAACAAAACCAAAGCTGGAGGCATCACAATTCTGGAATTGAAGGTGTATTACAAAACTAATCATCAAGATAGTATGATACTGGCATGAAAACAGACATAGATCAGTGGAACAGAATAGAAAACCCAGAAATGGACCATCAACTCTACGGTCAACTAATCTTCAACAAAGCAGGAAAGAATATCAAATGGAAAAAAGACAGTCTCTTCAACAAATGGTGTTGGGAAAATTGGACAGCCACATGCAGAAGAATGAAATGGAACCACTATCTTACACCATACATAAAAATAAACTCAAAATGGATGAAAGTCCTAAATGTGAAACAGGAATCCATCAAAATCCTAGAGCAGAGCACATGTCAGCAACCTTTTGACCTTGGCTGTAGCAACTTCTTCCTAGACATGTCTCCAGAGGTAAGGGATAAAAAAACGAAAATGAACTATTGGGATTTCACCAGGATAAAAATCTTTTGCAAGGCAAAGGAAACAGACAAGAAAAATAAAAGGCAACCTACAGAATAGGAGAAGAAATTCACAAATGACATATCAGATAAAGGGTTAGTATCCAAAATCCATGAAGAACTTATGAAACTCAATACCCAAAAAACAAAACATCCAGTCAAGAAATAGGAACAGATATTTCTCCAAAGAAGACATACAGATGGCTAACAGACTCATGAAAATTTACTGAACATCAATCAGCATTGGGGAAATACAAACCAAAACCACAATAAGATACCACCTCACACCAGTCAGAGTAGCTAAAATTAATAACTCAAGAAACCATAGATGTTGGTGAGGGTGTGGAGAAAGGGGAACCCTCTTACACTGTTGGTGGGAATATAAACAGGTGCAGCCACTCTGGAAAAAAGGATGGAGGCTCCTCAAAAAGTTCAAATAGAGCTACCCTCTGACCCAATAATTCTACTAATAGGTATTTATCCAAAGGATACAAACAGTTATTTGTAGGTACACATACACCCCAATGTTTATAGCAGCAATATCCACAATAGCCAAGCTATGGAAAGAGCCCAGATGTCAATCGACAGATGAATGTATAAAGAATAGGTCATATATATATGTATATATACAGAGGACTATTATTCAGCCATCAAAAAGAATGAAATCTTGCCTTCTGCAATGACGTGGATGGAACTAGAGCATATTATGCTAAGAGAAATAAGTCAGAGAAAGACAAATACCATATGATTTCACTCATATGTGAAATTTAAGAAACAAAACAGATGAACATAGGGGAAGGGAAGGAACAATAAATAAGATGAAAACAGAGAGGAGGGGGAGGAGTTAAGATGGCAGAGGAGTAGGGGTCCCTTCTTCAGCTGGTCTGCTGAGGCGAGCTGGATAGGTACCAGATCATCCAGAAAATCCATGGAATCAGCCTGAGACACAGGAAGATACATCTGGATCTCTGCAAATGAACATCTCCAGCACTGAGTATTGAAGTAGGAAGTGGGGAGCTGTGAATCGTGCAGAGATATCAGCAGAGAAACATAAGGGGGTGGGAGCCTCTGCGCTAGAGTGCCAGGAAGCTGTAGTCACCTGCACTGGGGAGCGGGCAGACTCACAGAGCAGCACCCGCGAGAGAGCAGACCGAGACCGTGAGCCTAGGAATGCATGCACGACCAAACTGAAAACTGGCGCTCCGGTGCACTCACTGAAACAGGACTGAGAAAGGGAGTTCAGGACCGTGCGTGACCAGACTGAAAACCTGTGCTTTGGAGTACATGCAAACCATACTGAAACAGGGATCTCGGGAGGGTGTGAGGGGGCTGCTGGCGGCTGGCGGTGTTAGAAACACAAAGGACAAAGACATGCCAGCCCTGGAAGGGAGGGCTGGGATGCCAGCTGGAGGGTTTTTAGCAGCACCAACAGAAACAGAGTTAAAGAGGCCAGAAGAGCTCAGTGGACAGCGAACTGCGATCTCTCTGTTCTGAGACAGAGGCTAGGATAGGGCCACTGTTGCTCTGACTCTCAGAAGAGTAACAGAAAACAGCCAGGGAAAGCCACCAGAGAACAAAACCCTGGAAATATAAGCTCACATTGTGCCAATCTCCATCCCCCCTCACAGGGGACAGGGAGACTGTACCCAAAGAGAGTTACCTGAATATCAGCACATCAGGCCCCTTGCCCAGAGGACACGCTGAAAAATCAAGAAGCCCACATCCTTAAGGTCCCTATGAAACAAGAGCACACTGCCTGGGTCCTGGTCAATAATTTGGGATCTGGAAAACCCCACAACCTCTACTCATCAGAATGACAACAAGGAGAAATCCCCCCAGCAAAGAAATGATAAAGAGTCTGCCACAGAACTGATGGATATGGACATAACCAAATTTTCAGAAATGGAGTTCAGAGTAACAATGGTCAAGATGATGTTTAGACTTGAAAAAACTATTAATGAGTACAAAGAATCGCTAAAGGCGGAAATGAGAGGGAAACTGGCAGAAATTAAAAATGCTATGAATCAAATGCAGTCAAAACTAGATGCTCTGACGGCCAGGGTAAATGAGGCAGAAGAATGAATTAGTGAATTGGAGGATGGGATGGTAGAAGAGAAAGCTAAAACAGAAACTTGGCTCAAAAATTTCCAATTAAAGAATGTCAGTTATGGGAGATTACTGACTCAATGAAATGCTCCAATATCAGAATTATTGGCATCCCTGAGGGGGAGGAGAAAAACAGAGGTTTAGAAGAGATATTTGAACAAATTGTAGCTGAAAACTTCCCCAATCTAGCAAAAGAAAGAAGCATTCGTGTCCAAGAGGCAGAGAGGACCCCTCCCAAATTCAACCACGACAAACCTATGCCACGTCACATAATAGTGCAATTTGCAAATATTAGATCCAAGGATACAGTATTGAAAGCGGCTATGGCATGGAAATTTCTCACATACAAAGGCAAAAATATTAGGATGACATCAGACCTGTCTACAAAGACCTTGAATGAGAGAAAGAGCTGGGGGAGGGGCATTTTTAAAGCTCTTTCAGAGAAAAACATGCAGCCAAGGATCCTTTATCCAGCAAGGCTGTCATTCAGAATTGATGGAGAAATAAAGACCTTCCAGAATCGCTTGGCATTGACCAATTTTGTAACCATGAAACCAGCACTACAGTAGATATGAAGGGGGTTCTATAGAAGTAAAAGGCCCCAAGAGTGATACAGAGCAGAAAGTTGCAATCTATACAAACAAAGACTTTACAGGCAACATGACATCATTAAAATCATATCTCTCAATAATCACTCTCAATGTGAATGGCCTAAATGCTCCCATAAAATGCCAAGGGTTGCAGATTGGATAAAAAAGCCATGATGCATCATTTTGCTGTCTACAAGAGACTCATTTTGAACCTGAAGATACACCGAGACTGAAAGTAAAGGGATGGAAAACCATTTTTCATGCCAATGGACTGCAAAAGAGAGCTGGGGTAGCAATTCTTATATCAGACAGATTGGATTTTAAAATAAAGACTATAGTTAGAGAAACAGAAGGACACTATATTATTCTTAAAGGTTGTATCCAACAAGTGAATATGACAATTATAAATATCTATGCCCCCATCAGGGGAGCAGCAAGATACACAAGCCAACTCTTAACCAGAATAAAGAGACATGTAGATAAAAATATATTAATAGTAGGGAACCTCAACACTCCACTATCAGCAACAGAGAGATCACCAAAGCAGAAAATCAACAAAGAAACAAGAGCTTTGAATGCCATACTAGACCAGATGGGCCCCATGGATATATATAGGAACACTACACCCCAGAACAACAGAAAACCAATTCTTTTCTAATGCACATGGAACATTCTCCAGAACACATCATGTGCTGACTCACAAAAGGAGTCTCAACCAATACCAAAAGACTGAAATTATTCACTGCATATTCTCAGACGACAATGCTTTCAAACTGAAACTCAATCACAAAGAAAAATTTAGAAGAAACTCAAACACTTGGAAACTAAAAACCATCCTGCTCAAGAATGATTCAATAAACCAGGAAATCAAAAATGAATTTAACCAATTTATGGAGACCAACAAGAATTAAAACACAATGGTCCAAAACCTATGGGACACTCCAAAGGCAGTCCTAAGGGAAAAATACATAGCGATCCAAGCCTCACTCGAAAAAATAGAAAAATCTAAAA
This sequence comes from Ailuropoda melanoleuca, assembly GCF_002007445.2. Lineage (NCBI taxonomy): Eukaryota > Metazoa > Chordata > Mammalia > Carnivora > Ursidae > Ailuropoda > Ailuropoda melanoleuca. The sequence continues at coordinate 46,140,181 of NC_048238.1, forward strand.
TGGAGTTTTTATATCCTCACCTCAAGAAACTGGAACAGCAACAGAAGAAGAGGCCTAATCCATGCATGAGAAAGGAGTTGAACAAGATTAGAGCAGAGACCAATGAATTAGAAACCAGAAGCACATTAGAGCAGATTAACAGAACTAGAAGGTGGTTCTTTGAAAGAATAAATAAAATAGATAAGCCACTGGCAAGACTTATATAAAAGAATAGAGAAAGGACCCAAATTAATAAAATTATGAATGAAAGGGGAGAGGTCACAACCAACACCAATGAAATAGGAACGATCATTAGAAACTTTTATCACCAGCTTTATGCCAAAAAATTAAGCAACCTGGAAGAGATGGATGCCATCCTGAAAACCTATAAACTACCAAGAATGAAGCAGGAAGAAATTGATTTTTTAAACCGACCAATTAATTATGAAGAGATTGAAGCACTGATTAAAAACCTTCAAAAAAACAAAACTCCAGGGCCTTATGGAAGCCCCGGGGAATTCTGCCAAACATTCAAAGAAGAAATAATACGTATTCTCCTAAAGCTATTTCAAAAAATAGAAACAGAAGGAAAACTACCAAACTCATTCTATAAGGTCAATATTACCTTGATCCCCAAACCAGGCAAAGACCCCAGCCAAAAGGAGAGTTACAGACTGATATCCCTGATGAATATGGACGCCAAAATTCACAAGAAGATCCTAGCTAATAGGAACCAACAGTACATTAAAAGGATTATCCATCATGACCAAGTGGGATTCATCCCTGGGATGCAAGGGTGGTTAAACATTTCAAATCCATCTGTGTGAGACATCATATCAACAAGAAAAGAGTCAAGAATCATATGATTGTCTCAATAGATGCAGAAAAAGCATTTGACAAAATATGGATCCATTCCTGATTAAAACACTTCAGAGTGTAGGGATAGAGGGCACACTCCTCAATTTCATAAAAATCATCCATGAAAAACCTACAGAGAATATCATTCTCATTCTGGAAAAGCTGGAAGCCTTTCCCTTAAGATCAGGAACACGACAAGGATGCCCACTCTCGTCATTATTATTCAACATAGTACTAGAAGTCCTTGCAACAGTAATCAGGCAACAAAAATGGATAAAATGTATCCAAATCGGCAAAGAATTAGTCAAACTGTCTCTCTTCGCAGATGACATGATAATCTATATGGAAAACCCAAAAGAATCCACCCCTAAACTACAAGAAGTTATAGAGCAATTCAGTAATGTGGCGGGGTACAAAGTCAATGCTCTGAAATCAGTTGCATTTCTATAAACGAACAATGAGACTGAAGAAAGAGAAATTAGGGAATCCATTCCATTTACAATAGCACCAAAAATCCTACATTATCTCGGAATTAACCAGAGAGGTAAAGTATCTGTAATCTAGGAACTGCAAATCACTCTTGAAAGACATTAAAGAAAAGACAAAAAGATGGAAAAATATTCCATGCTCATGGATCAGAAGAATTAACATAGTTAAAATGTCTATGTTATCCAGAGCAATCTACACATTCAATGCCATCCCGATCAAAATACCAATGACATTTTTCAAAGAACTGGAACAAACAGCCCTTAAATTTGTGTGGAACCAGTAAAGTCCTCAAATCGCCAAGGGATTGTTGAAAAGGAAAAACAAAGCTGGTGGTATAATGTTGCCGGAATTTAATCTATACTAGAAAGCTGTCATCACAAAGACAGCATGGTGCTGTCACAGAAACAGTCACATAGACCAATGGAACAGAATATAGAACCCAGAAATGAACCCCTGGCTCTTTGGGCAATTAATCTTTGACAAAGCAGGAAAAAACATGCAGTGGAAAAAAGACAGTCTCTTCAATATGGTGCTGGGGAAATTGGACAGCTACATGCAAAAGAATGAAACTTGACCAGTCTCTCATGCCACAGACAAACATAAACTACAAATGGATGAAAGACCTTGATGTGAGACAGGAATCCATCAAAATCCTAGAGGAGAACATAGGCACCAACCTCTACAACATTGGCCACAGCAACCTTTTTCATCACACATCACACATCTCCAAAGGCAAGAGAAACAAAAGAAAAATGAACTTGTGGGACATCATCAAGGTCAAAAGCCAAGATCATCTTGGCTTCTGCACAGCCAAGATAACAGTCAAAAAAACTAAGAGGCAGCCCACGGAATGGGAGAAGATATTTGCAAATGACACTACAGATAAAAGACTGGAATCCAAGATCTAAAAAGAACTTCTCAAACTCAATGCACGAGAAACAAATAAACAATTCATAAAATGGGCAGAAGATATGAAGAGACACTTTTCCAATGAAGACATACAAATAGCTAACAGACACATGAAAAAATGTTCCAAATCATTAGCATCAGGGAAATTCAAATGAAAATCACACTGAGATACCACCTTACACCAGTTAGAATGGCAAAAATTGACAAGGCAAGAAACAACAACTGTTGGAGAGGATGTGGAGAAAGGGGATCCCTCTTACACTGTTGGTGGGAATGCAAGTTGGTATAGCCACTCTGGAAAACAGTGTGGAGGTCCCTTCAATAGTAAAAAATTGAGCTACCCAATGATCCAGTAATTGCACTGCTGGGTATTCAGTCTAAAGATACAGACGTAGTGAAGAGAAGGGCCATATGCACCCCAATGTTCATAGCAGCATTGTCCACAATAGCTAAATCATGGAAGGAGCCAAGATGCCCTTCCACAGATGACTGGATTAAGAAGCTGTGGTCCATATATACAATGGAATATTACTTAGTCATCAAAAAGTACGATTTCTCAACATTTGCTGCAACATGAACTGGACTGGAGGACATAATGCTAAGCGAAATAAGTCAAGCAGAGAATGACAATTATCATATGGTTTCACTCACTTATGGAATATAAGAAGTAGGAAGATCGTTAGGAGAAGAAAAGGAAGAAGAACGGGGGCCTAAACAGAAGGGGGAATGAACTACCAGAGACTATGGACTCTGGGAAACAAACTGAGGGCTTCAGAGGGGAGTGGGGTGGGGAAATGGGATAGGCTGGTGATGGGTATTAAGGAGGGCAGTATTACATGGTGCATTTGGTGTTATATGCAAGTAATGAATCATGGAAGTTTACATCAAAAACTAGGGATGTACTGTATGGTGACTAACATACTATAATAAAAAATATTATTTAAAAAATGGAGCACCATTCTTTTTATTATTGTTATGTTTAGTTTACAGCATCCATTTTTGATTTTTTTTTAAAAAAAGCAAGCAAACCTCATCAAAGTAGAGATCGAGGTAACATACCTCAACTTCATAAAGGTCATATACGACAGACCCAGAGCTAATATCATCATCAATGGGGAAAAACTGGCAGACATTCCTCTATGATCAGGAAAAAAACAGGGATGTCCACTCTCACCACTTTTATTTAACATAGTACTGGAAGTCTTAGGCTCAGCAATCAGGCAACAATAGGAAATAAAAGGCATCCAAATCTGCAAGGAAGAAATCAATCTTTCAATATTCACTGACGACATGATACTCTATGTAAAAAACACAATAGACTCCACCAAGAAATGACTAGAACTGATATACAAATTCAATAAAACCACAAGATGTAAAAATTTCTTGCATTTCTGTATACCAGTAATGAAGCAACAGAGAGAGAAATCAAGGAATCACACCAAAAACCATAAGATATATAAGAATTAATCTATCCCAGACATAAAAGATGTGTACTATGAAAACCATAGAACAATTATGAAAGAAACTGAACAGGGAACAAAGGAATGGGAAATCATTCCATGCTCATGGATTGGAAGAAAAATATTGTTAAGATGTATCTACTCCCCAAATCAGTCTACACATTTAATGCAATCCCTATCATAAAAACACAGCATTTTTCACAGAGGTACCACAAACAATCCTAAAATTGAATGGAACCGCAAGAGAGCCTGAGTAGCCAAAGCAATGTTGAAGAAGCAAAGCAAACTGGAGACATCATAATTTCATACTTCCAGATATATTACAAAGCTCTAGTGATCAAGACAGTATGGTACTGGCAGAAAAACAGACACATAGATCAATGGAACAGAATAGAAAACCCAGAAATGGACCTTAAACTCCATGATCAACTAATCTTCGACAAAGCAGGAAAGAATATCCAATGGAGAAAAGACAGTCTTTTCAACAAATGGTACTGTGAAAATTGGACAGCAACATGAAAAAGCATGAAACTGAAACACTTTCTTATATCATTCACAAAAGTAAACTCAAAATAGATGAAAGAACTAAATGTGAGACAGGAAACCATCAAAATCCTAGAGGAAAACACAGGCAGAACCCTCTTTGTCATCAGCCATAGCAAGTTACTACTAGATATGTCTCTGGAGGCAAAGAAAACAAAAGCAAAAAATGAACAATCGGGATTTTTTCAAGATGAAAAGCTTTTTGCACAGCAAAGGAAACAATCATCAAATCTAAAAGTCCACCCTCATAATGGGAGAAAATATTTGCAAATTACATATCAGATGAAGGGTTAATATCCAAAATCTATACAGATCTTATCAAACTCAACACCCCCAAAACAAATAGTCCTGTTAACAAATGGGCAAAAGAGGGGCACATGGATGGCTCAGTTGGTTAAGCATGCAACTCTTGATTTCGTCTCAGGTCATGATCTCAGAGTCATGAGATTGAGCCCCACATCAGGCTCCATGCTCAGTGGGAAGTCTTCTTGTCCTTCTGCCTCTACTTCCTCTCTCACTCTTTCTTTATTTCTCTGTCTCTCAAATAAATAAATAAAATCTTTAAAATTTTTCTGTGTTTTTAATAATAATTTTTATTATGTTATATTAGTCACCATACAGTACATCCCTAGTTTTTGATATAAAGTTCCATGATTCATTACTTGCATATAACACCCAATGCACCATGCAATATGTGCCCTCCTTAATACCCATCACCGGCCTATCCCATTCTCCCACCCCCTCCACTCTGAAGTCCTCAGTTTGTTTCCCAGAGTCCATAGTCTCTCATGGTTCATTTCCCCTTCTGTTTACCCCCCCTTTCTTCTTCCTTTTCTTCTCCTACTGATCTTCCTACTTCTTATGTTCCATAAATGAGTGAACTTCTCAAACTCAATACACAGGAAACAAATAAATCAAAAAATGGGAAGAAGATATGAACAGACACTTTTCCAATGAAGACATACAAATGGCTAACAGACACATGAAAAAATGTTCAACATCATAATCCATCAGGGAAATTCAAATAAAAAACACATTGAGATACCACCTTATGCCAGTTAGAATGGCAAAAGTTGACAAAGCAGGAAACAACAAATGTTGGAGAGGATCCCTCTTACACTTTTGGGTGGAATGCAAGTTGGTAGAGACACTTTGGAAAACAGTGTGTAGGTCACTTAAATAGTTAAAAATTGAGCTACCCTATGATCCAGTAATTGGACTACTGGGTATTTACCCCAAAGATATGGACCCAATGTTCTTGGCAGCATTGTCCACAATAGCTAAATAAAATCTTTAAAAAATTAAAAGGAAATCAGCAGAAGACATGAATAGACATTTGTCCTAATAAAACATGTAGATGGTTTAGAGACACATGGAAAGATGCTCAACAGCACTCATCATCAGGGAAATACAACTCAATACTACAATGAGATGTCACCTCATACTTCTCAAAATGCCTAAAATTAACAGCACAGGAAATAGCAGGTATTGGTGAGGATACAGAGAAAGGGGAATGGTCATACACTGTTGGTGGTAATGCAAACTCATGCAGCCACCTGGAAAGCAGAATGGACATTCCTCAATAAGGTAAAACTAAAACTACCCTCTACTACAGCAATTGCACTGCTAGGCATTTACCCAGAGGATACAAAAATATTGATCCTACGGGGCACGTGCACCCCGATGTTTATAGCAGCATTATCAACAGTAGTCAAGCTATGGAAAGAGCCCAAATGTCCACCAACTGATAAATAAGGAGTGGTATGTGTATGTGTATGCATATATGTATATTTGTGAATATATATATATATTTGTGAATATATATATGTGATTATATATATGTAATCTCACTTCTTTATTCATCAGTTCATGGACACTGGGACTGTTCCTACGATGTAGATCTTGTAAATAATGCTGCTATAAATACGGGATGCATATTTTCCTTTGAACTAGTATTTTTGTATTCTTTGGGTAAATACCCAGTAGTTTGATTGCTGAAACATAAGTAGTTCCATTTTTAACTTTTTGAGTAACCTCCATACTGCTTTCCACAGGGACTTCACCAGTTTTCATTCCCACCAATACTGCAAGAGGGTTCCCGTTTCTCCACATCCTAGGCAACAGTTGTTCTTTCTTGTGATGTTGATTTTAGCCATTCTGAGAGGTGTGAAGTGATATTGCTTTGTAGTTTTGACCTGCATTTCCCTGATGATGAGTGATCTTGAGCATCTTCTCACGTTTCTATTGGCCATCTCTATGTTTTCTTTGGAAACGAAATAAAAAGCAATGTGGAGACATCAAAATTCCAGACTTCAAGTTATATTCCAAAGCTGTAGTGATGAAAAGAGCATGGTACCAGAGCAAAAAAATAGACACATAGATCAGTAGGTTGGAATACAAAACCCAACAATGAACTCACGAGTATATGGTCAATTAACATTTTTCAAAACAAGAAAGAATATCCAATAGGAAAAAAGAATGTCTTGTCAACAAATAGTGTTGGGAAACCTGAACAGCAACGTGCAAAAGAATGAAACTGGACCACTTTTTTTTTTATATTATGTTAGTCACCATACAGTACACCCCTGGTTTTTGATGTAAAGTTCGATGATTCATTAGTTGTGTATAACACCCAGTGCACCATGCAATACGTGCCCTCACCTGGTGATGGGCCACTTTCTTACATCATACAGAAACATAAATTTATGTATTTATTTATTTTTATTTATTTTTAAAATTTTTCTTATGTTAGTTGCCATACAGTAATTACATCATTAGTTTTTGATATAGAGTTCCATGATTCATTCCTTGTGTATAACACCCCATGCTCCATGCAATACGTGCACTCCTTAATACCCTTCGCCCAGCTAGCCCATTCCCCCACCCTCCACCCCTCTAAACCCCTCAGTTTGTTTCCTGGAGTCCATAGTCTTTCATGGTTCATTTCCCCCTCTGTTTAGCCCCCCCTTCATTTTTCCTTCCTTCTCCTAATGATCTCCCTGCTATTTCTTATTTTCCACAAATGATTGAATCCATATGATAATTGTCTTTCTCTGCTTGACTTATGTTACTTAGCATAATCTCCTCCATTTCCATCCATGTTGATTCAAATGTTGAGTAATGGCTCTTTCTGATGGCTGAGTAATATTCCATTGTATATATGGACCACATATCCATTATCCATTTGTCTGTTGAAGGGCATCTCAGCTCCTTCCACAGTTTCAATATTGTGGACAATGCTGCTATGAACATTGTGGTGCATATGGCCCTTCATTTCACTATGTCTGTATCATTGAGATAAATACCCAGTAGTGCAATTGCTGGGTCATAGTGTAGCTCTATTTTTAAATTTTGAGGAGCCTCCACACTGTTTTCCAAGTGGCTGTACCAACTTGCATTCCCACCAACACCGTAAGAGGGTTCCCCTCTCTCCACATCCTCTCCAACATTTGTTGTTTCTTGCCTTGTCAATTTTTGCTGTTCTAACCGGCATAAGGTCGTATCTCAATGTGGTTTTGATTTGAATTTCCCTGATGGCTAACAATGTTGAACATTTTTTCATGTGTCTGTTAGCCATTCGTATGTCTTCATTGGAAAAGTGTTCACATCTTCTGCCCATGGTTTTATTTGATTATTTTTTGGGGTAGCATAGACATTTTAACTATTTTATTTTTTAAACTATTTTAACACTTTATTCTTCTGATTCACGAGCAGGGAATGTTTTTCCATGTTTTTCTGTCTTCTTCAATGTCTTTCATCAGTGTTCTGTAGTTTCCAGAGTGTAGGTCATTTACCTTGTTGGGTAGGTTTATTCCAAGGTGTCCTATGGTTTTTGGTGCTATTGTAAATGGAATTGATTCCATAATTTCTTTCTACAGTTACATTGTTAGTGTATAGGAAAGCAACTGGTTTCTGCGCATTGATTTTGTATCCTGCCATGTTGCTGAATTGCTATATGAGTTCTAGTAATTTGTGGGTGGAGTCTTTTGGGTTTTCCACATAAAGTATCATGTCATCTGAGAAAAGAGAGAGAGTTTCACTTCTTTGTGGCCAATTTGAATACCCTTTATTCTTTTCTGTTCTCTGATTGCTGTCCCTAGGATTTCCAGTACTATTTTGAACAATAACGGCGAGAGTGGGCATCCTTGTCACATTCCTGATCTTAAGGGAAACGCTCTTAGCTTTTCCGCAATGAGAATGATATTCACTGTGGGCTTTTCATAGATGACTTTTATGAAATTGAGGAATGTACCCTCCATCCCTACACTCTGAAGGGTTTTAATCAGGAAAGGATGTTGTATTTTGTCAAATGTTTTCTCTGCATCAATTGAGGCGACCATAGGATTCTTGTCTCTTCTCTTATTAATATATTCTATCACACTGATTAATTTGCAAATGTTAAACCACCCTTCCATCCCAGGGATGAATCCCACCTGAACGTGATGGATAATCTTTTAATGTACTATTTGATCCTATTAGCTGGGATCTTATTGAGAATTTTGGCATCCATATTCATCAGGGATATTGATATTTAATTCTCCTTTTTGATGGGGTCTTTGATGGTTTTGGGATAAAGGTAATGCTGGCCTCATAGAACAAGTTTGGAAGTTTTCCTCCTGTTTCTATTTTTTGAAAGAGCTTCAGGAGAATAGGTATTCTTTCTTCTTTAAATTTTTGGTAGAATTCCCCTGGGAATCCATCAGGCCCTGGACTCTTGTTTTCTGGTAAGTTTATGATCACTGCTTCAATCTCGCTACTGCATATTGTCCTATTTAAGTTGTCAGTCTCTTCCTGTTTGAGTCTTGGTAGTTTATAGGTTTCCAGGAAGGCACACCTTTTTTCCAGGTTGCCAGATATATTGGCATATAGTTGTTGATAATAGCTTCTAAAGATTGTTTCTATTTCCTTGCTGTTAGTCATGATCTCTCCCCTTTCATTCATAATTTTATTAATTTGGGTCCTTTCTCTATTTTGGATACATCTGGCCAGTGGTTTATCGATCTAATTAAATCTTCCAAAGACCAGCTTCCAGTTCTGTTGATCAGCCCTACTGTATTTCTGGTTTCTAATTCATTGATCTCTACTCTAATATTAATTAGTTGTCTTTTCATGTGTGGCTTAGGCCTGTTCTTTTATTCCATCTCCAGCTGTTTATGTTGTGAATATGAGGACTGGATTTTAGATTTTTCTATTCCTTTGAGTGAGGCTTGGATGTCTATGTATTTCCCCCATAGGACCACCTTTGCAGTATCCCATAGGTTTTGGACCGATATGTTTTCATTCTTATTGGTTTCCATAAATTCCTTAAGTCTTCTTTAATTTCCTGGCTTACCCAAACATTTTTAAGCAGGATGGTCCTTAACTTCTAAATGTTTGAGTTTCTTCTAAATTTTTCTTGTGATTGAGTTCCAGTTTCAAAGCATTGTGCTCTGAGAATATACAGTGAATAATCTCAATATTTTGGTATCAGTTGAGACCTGGTTTGTGACCCCGTATATGATCTATTTTGGAGAAAGTTCCATGTGCGTTTGAAAATAATGAGTGGGGCGCCTGGGTGGCAGGGGCGCCTGGGTGGCACAGCGGTTAAGCGTCTGCCTTCGGCTCAGGGCGTGATCCCGGCGTTCCGGGATCGAGCCCCACGTCAGGCTCCTCTGCTGAGAGCCTGCTTCTTCCTCTCCCACTCCCCCTGCTTGTGTTCCCTCTCTCGCTGACTGTCTCTATCTCTGTCAAATAAGTCAATAAAATCTTTAAAAAAAAAAAAGAAAATAATGAGTATTCTGTTGTTGTAGGGTGGAATGTTCTGTATACATCTATGAGGGCCATCTGATTCAGTGTGTCATTCAAAGCTCTTGTTTCTTTGTTGATTTTCTGCTTGGATGATCTGTCTATTGCTAAGAGTGGAGTGTTGAGGTCCCCTACTATTAACGTATTATTATTTATATGTCTCTTTATTTTGGTTAACAATTGGCTTATGTAGTTGGCTGCTTCCCTTTGGGGGCATAGATATTTATACTTGCTAGATCCTCTTGTTGAATACACCCTTGAAGTATAATATAGTGTGCTTCTGTATCTTTAAGTACAGTCTTTAGCTTAAAATCTAATTTGTCTGATCTGAGAATTGCTACCCCAGCTTTCCTTTAAGTCCTTTGGCATGAAAAATGGTTCTCCATCCCTTCACTTTCAGTCTGGATGTATCTTTAGGTTCAAATTGAGTCTCTTGTAGTCAGCATATGGATGGGTCATGTCTTTTTATCCAATATTCAACACTCTGTCATTTAATGGGAGCATTTAGACCTTTCACATTGAGAGTGATTATTGGGATATGTGATTTTAATGTCATCATGCTGCCTGTGAAGTCCTTGTTTCTATAGATTGTCTCTGTAAATTTCTGCTCTGTATCTCTCTTGTTGTCTTTCTTCTTTTATAGAACCCCCCTTAATATTTTTTTGCAGGGCTGGCTTGGTTGTCACACATTCTTTCAGTTTCTGTGGTTCTTGGAAGCTCCTTGTCTCTCCATCCATTCTGAATGACAGCCTTGCTGGATATAGTATCCTTGGCTGCATATTCTTCTCACTTATTGCACTGAATATGTCTTGCCAGACCTTTCTGGCTTTCAAGGTCTCTGTAGACAAGTCTGATATTATTCTGATATTCCTCCCTCTGTACATAAGGAATCTCTTCCCCCTTGCCACGTTCAAGATTGTTTCCTTGGATTTCAGATTTGCAAATTGTACTATTATATGTCATCATGTTGGTCTGTTCTCACTGATCGTGGGAGGCGTCCTCTCTGCCTCTTGGACATGAATGTTTGTTTCCTTCACCAGATTAGGGAAGTTCTCAGATTCAATTTGCTCAAATATCCCTTCTACACCCCTCTCCTTCTCCACCCCCTCATGGATCCCAGTAATTGTGACATTGAAACATTTCAGTATGTCAGTAATCTCCCCTAGTGTTTTTCTTGAAATTGGATTTTTTTCCCGATGCTACCTCTTTTTCCTTCTTTTCTATCATCTCATCCTCCAACTCACTAATTCGTTCTTCTGCCTCTTTTACTTTGGCAGTCAAAGCATCCAGTTTGGACTGCATTTCATTCATAGTATTTTTAGTATCTGCCAGATTCATTCTCATTTCAGCCCTTAGAGATTCTATATTTTCGTTCATATTTTTCTCAAGCCTATACATCATCTTGATAATTGTTAGTCTGAAATCCATTTCTGACATCTTGGTTATATCCATATCCATTATTTCTGTGGCAGAGGCCACAACCTCTGTTTCTCTCCTTTGTTGGGTGTTCCTACTCCTTGTCATTCTGATGAGGTGCGGTGGTGGGGATGTACTGAGTCCAAATTAGTGACCAGGACCAAAGCAAGATGCACCTGTTTTATAGGGACCTTAGGGTTATGGGCTTCTTGTTTCAGCCTGCCTTCTGGCGGAGGGGCCTGCCACTCCAATACTCAGGCAACCCTGTTTGGGCAGAGTTGCCCTTCCGCCTGTGGGTGGGGACATGGGCTCAGTGAGAATGTGTTTTTCCTGGCTTTTGTTCTCTGGTGGCTTTTCCTGACAGGTTTCTGTGTCTCTTATGGGAGTCAGAGCAGAAGTGACCATATCCAAACCTCTGTCTCAGAACAGAGAGATCACAGTCTGCTCTTCACTGAGCTCTCCAGGCCATACTGACTCTGTTTCTGTCAGTGCTGCTAAAACCCACAGCATCCTGGTTTGCACACCCCACAGCCGCTCTCCCAATCCTTGCTCCTAGGGCCAGCATGTCTCCACCCTTTGTGCTTCTAAAACTTCCAGCTTCCCCCGGTTTTCACATGCACTCCCAAGCTCCATGTTTCAGTCTGTCCTAAAGTCTTTCCCTGCTGATCCTGTCTGTGAGTCAGTGCCCAGTCCCCAGCTTGGGAGGCTTTTGCCTTCCTGGCACAAGTCCACAGAGGCTCCCTCCCCCTTCCATTTATCTTCCAATTACTTCCCTGAGAATCTCAGCTCCCCACTTTATACCTCATGACCAGCCATTGGAGATGTTCTGTTTGAAGAGATTCAGATATATCTTCTTAAATCTCAGGCTGATTTCATGGGTGTTCAGAATTGTCTGGTAGATATCCAGCTTGATTCAGGGGACTGGTTGAAATAGGGTCCCCTCCTCCTTTGCCATCTTTCCCCGACTCCAACAACTGCCCTCTTTAAACCCCATCACCTATTTAATCCTTCCCCTCACCACCTTTCATTCATAACCATCAGTTTGTTCACTACAGTTAAGAATCTATTTCTTGGTCTCCTACTCTCTCTCTCTCTTTTTCCCCGTGTTCTGTTGTTTCTTAAATTCCACATATAAGTGACATCATACAGTATTTGTCTTTCTCTGGAAGATTGATTACACTCCATCCATGACATTGCAAATGGCAAATTTCATTCTTTTTCATGGCTGAGTATGATTCCATTTGTATACATATGCCACCTCTTCTTTACCCATTCATCAATAGATGGACACTGGAGCTTCTCCATAGTTTGGCTATAGTTGCACCCCTTCAAATCTGTATTTTTCTACAATTTGGATATATACTTCACAGTGCTCTTGCTGGTTCATAGGATAGTTCTATTTTTTACTTATTGAGGAACATCCAAACTGTTCTCCAGAGTCGCTGCACCAATTTGCATTCCCACCAACAGTGGAAGAGGGTTCCCCTTTCTCCACATCCTCACCAACATCTGTTGTTTCCTGAGTTACTCATTTTAGCCATTCTGACTTGTGCCAGCTGGTATCTCATTATGGCTTGCATTTGGGTTTCCTGATGGCAAGTAATGTTGAGCATTTTTTCATATGCCTGTAACCCATTTGTATATCTTCTTTGGAGAAATGTCTGTTCCTATCTTCTGACCACTTCTTGACTGGATTTTTTGGTTTTGGTTTTGGGAGTTGAGTTTCACGGGTTCTTTATAGATTTGGGATACTAGCTTTTTATCTGATATGTTATTTGTAAATATCTTCTCTCATTCTGTACATTTCCTTTTAGTTTTGTTGAATTTTCCTTTGCTGTATAAAAGCTTGATGAGGTCCCAATAGTTCATTTTTGCTTTTGTTCCTCTTGCTTTGGACACGTGTCTAGCAAGGACTTGCTGAGCTTAGGTCAAAGAGGATGCTCACTGTGTTATTCTCTAGGATTTTGATGGATTCCTGTCCCACATTAAGGTCTATCATCCATTTTGAGTTTATTTTTGTGTATGGTGTAGAAAGTGGTCCAATTTCATTTTTCTGCATGTGACTGTCAAACTTTCTCAATACCATTTGTTGAAGAGTATGTCTTTTTGACATTTTCTATTCCTTCCTGCTTTGTAGAAGTTTAGATGACCATAGAGTTCAGGGTCCATCTTTGGTTTCTCTATTCTGTTCCATTGAACAGTGTGTTTGTTTTTATGCTAGTACCATTCTGTCTTCATGATTACAGCTTTGCAATGCAGCTTGAAGTCTAGAATTGTGATGCATCCAGCTTTGGATTTCTGTTTCAACATTCCTTTGACTATTCAGGGTCTTTTCTGGTTCCATAAAATCTTAGGATTAATTATTCCAGCTCTGTGAAAAACGCTAAAGGGATTTTGATAGGGATTGCATTGAATGCATATATAACTTTGGGTAGCATAGACTTTTTTACAGTATCTGTTCTTCCAATCCATAATCATGGAATATTTTTCCATTTCTTTTGTCTTCCTCCATTTCTTTCATAAGTTTTCTGTAGTTTTCAGAGAATATATGCTTTACTTTTTGGTAAGATTTATTCCTAGACTTCTTAAGTTTTTTGGTGCAATTTTAAATGAGATCGATTCCTCGATATCCTTCCTTCTGCCTCATTGTTAGTGTATAGAAATGCAACAGACTGGGTGCCTTGGTGGCTCACTTGGTTAAGCATGTGCCTTTGGCTCAGGCTATTTTTTTAAAATATATTTATGTTATGTTAGTCACCATACAATACATCCCTGGTTTTGGTATAAAGTTCGATGATTCATTAATTGCTTATAACACCCAGTGCACCATGCAATACATGCCCTCCCTACCACACATCACAAGCCTATCCCATTCCCCCAACCCCCTCCCCCCTGAAGCCTTCAGTTGGTTTCTCAGAGTCCATAGTCTCCCATGATTCAATCCCCCTTCGGATTACATCCCCTTTCTTTTTCCATTTCTTCTCCTACCGATTTCCTAGTTCTTATGTTCCATAGATGAGAGAAATCATATGATAATTGTCTTTATCTGCTTGACTTATTTCACTTAGCATTATTTCCTCCAGTGTCGTCCATGTTGCAGCAAATGTTGAGAAATCGTTCTTTTTGGTAGCTGAATAATATTCCATTGTATATATAGACGACAACTTCTTAATCCAGTCATCTGTTGAAGGGCATCTCGTCTCCTTCCATGATTGAGCTATTGTGAACAAAGCTGCTCTGAACATTAGGGTGCGTGTGGCCCTTCTCTTCATGACGTCTGTATCTTTAGGGTAAATACACAGTAGTGCAATGTCTGGAACATAGGGTCGCTCAATTTTTAACGTTTTAAGGGACCTCCACACTGTTTTCCAGAGTGGCTGTACCAAATTCCATTCCCACCAACAATGTACGAGGGATCCCCTTTTCCACATCCTTTCAAGCAATTGTTGTTTCTTGCCTTGTCAATTTTTTCCATTCCTAACTGGCTTAAGGAGGTATCTCAGTGTGGTTTTGATTTGAATTTCCCTGATGGCTAATGATTTTGAACATTTGTTCATGTGTCTGTTAGTCATTTCTATATCTTCATTGGAGAAGTGTCTGTTCATATGATTTGTTTATTTCTTTCTCATGTATTGAGTTTGAGAAGTTCTGTGTAGATCTTGGATACCAGTCTTTTATCTGTAGCATCTCTTTCAAATATATTCTCCCATTCTGTGGGCTGCCTCTTAGTTTTTTTTACTCTTTCCTTGGCTGTGCAGAAGCTTTTGATCTTGATGAAGTCCCACAAGTTCATTCTCCCTTTTGTTTCTCTTGCCTTTGGAGATGTGTCATGAAAAAGTTTGCTGTGGCCGATGTCGTAGAGGTTGCTGCCTATTCTCTCCTCTAGGATTTTGATGGATTCCTGTCTCACATTGAGGCCTTTCATCCATTTAGAGTTTATCTTTGTATATGGTGTGAGAGAGTGGTCAAGTTTCATTCTTTTGCATTTAGCTGACCAATTTTCCCACTGATATTTATTTTTTTTAAAGATTTTATTTATTTATTTGACAGAGAGAGAGACAGCCAGCGAGAGAGGGAACACAAGCAGGGGGAATGGGAGAGGGAGAGGGAGAAGCAGGCTCCCAGCGGAGGAGCCTGATGTGGGGCTCAGTCCCAGAACGCCGGGATCACGCCGTGAGCCGAAGGCAGATGCTTAACCACTCCTCCACCCAGGCTCCCCCTGCACACCGATATTTATTGAAGAGACTGTCTTTTTTCCACTGGAAGTTTTTTCCTGCTTTCTCAAAGATTAGTTGCCCAAAGAGCTGAAGGTCCATTTCTGGGTTCTCTATTCTGTTCCATTGGTCTACGTGTCTGTTTTTGTGCCAGTACCATGCTGTCTTTGTGATCACAGCTTTGTAGTACAGCTCGAAATCCATCATTGTTATGCCCCCAGCTTTGTTTTTCCTTTACAACAATTCCTTGGCTATTCGGGGCCTTTTCTGGTTCCATACAAATTTAAGGACTATTTGTTCCAGTTCTTTGAAAAATGTCCTTGGTATTTTGATCAGGATAGCATTGAAAGTGTAGATTGCTCTGGGTATCATGGACATTTTAACTATGTTAATTCTTCCGATCCATGAGCATGGAATATTTTTCCATCTTCTTATGTCTTCCTCAATGTCTTTCAAGAGTGATTTATAGTTTCTAGAATATAGATCCTTTACGTCTCTGGTCAAGTTAATTCCAAGGTAACGTATGGTTTTTGGTGCTATTGTAAATGGGATGGACTCCCTAATTTCTCTTTCTTCAATCTCATTATTCATGTTTAGAAATGTAACTGATTTCTGAGCATTGATTTTGTATCCCGCCACATTATTGAATTGCTCTATAACTTCTAATAATTTCGGAGTGAATTCTCTTGGGTTTTCCATATAGAGTATCATGTCATCTGCAAAGAGACACAGTTTGACTAATTCTTTGTCGATTTGGATACTTTTTATCCCTTTTTGTTGTCTGATTGCAGTTGCAAGGACTTCTAGTACTATGTTGAATAATAGTGGCGAGAGTGGGCATCCTTGTCGTGTTCCTGATCTTAAGGGAAAGGGTTCCAGCTTTTCCCCATTGAGAATGATATTTGCTGTAGGCTTTTCATAGATGGGTTTTATGAGATTGAGGAATGTACCCTCTATCCCTACACTCTGAAGCATTTTAAACAGCAAAGGATGCTGTATTTGGTCAAATGCTTTTTCACATCTATTGAGAGGATCATATGATTTTTGGCTTTTTTCTTGCTGATAAAATCTATGACACAGATAGATTTTTGAATGTTGAACCACCCTTGCATCCCAGGGATGAATCCCACTTTGTCATGATGGATAATCCTTTTAATGTACTGTTGGATTCTATTAGCCAGGATCTGTTGGTTTTCATTTTCATTTCCTTCCATGTATTTTTTATTCTTCTTTAATTTCCTGGTTGATCCATTTATTCTTATTAGGATACTCTTTAATCTCCATGTATTTCTGGTCCTTCCAAATTTTTTCTTCTGATTGAGTCAAGTTTTAAAGCATGTTGTCTGTACTGGACCCTCTGCTCTATGGGCAACTAATCTTTGATAAAGCAGGAAAAAACATCCGGTGGAAAAAAGACAGTCTCTTCAATAAATGGTGCTGGGAAAACTGGACAGCTACATGCAAAAGAATGAAACTTGACCACTCTTTCACACCATACACAAAGATAAACTCCAAACAAATGCATGACCTCGATGTGAGACAGGAATCCATCAAAATTCTAGAGAAGAACATAGGCAGCAGCCTCTACGACATTGGGCAAAGCAACCTTTTTCATGACACATCTCCAATGGCAATAGAAACAAAAGATAAAATGAACTTATGGAATTTCATCAAGATAAAAAGTTTCTGCACACCCCAAGAAACAGTCAAAAAAACTAAGAGGCAGCCTACAGAATGGGAGAATATATTTGCAAATGACACTACAGGTAAAGGACTGGTATCCAAGATCTACAAAGAAATTCTCAAACTCAATACATGAGAAACAAATAAACAAATCAAAAAATGGGCAAAGATATGAACAGACACTTTTCCAATGAAGACATACAAATGGCTAGCAGACACATGAAAACATGTTCCAAAGCATTAGCCATCAGGGAAATTCAAATCAAAACCACACTGAGATACCACCTTACACCAGTTAGAATGACAAAAATAGACAAGGCAAGAAACAACTTGTTGGAGAGGATTTGGAGAAAGGTGATCCCACCTACATTGTTGGTGGGAATGCAAGTTGGTACAGCCACTCTGGAAAACCGTGTGGAGGTCCCTTAAACAGTTAAAAATTGAGCTACCCTATGACCCAGCCATTGCACTACTGGGTGTTTACCCCAAAGATACAGACGTAGTGAAGAGAAGGGCCATATGCACCCCAAAGTTCAAAGCAGCAATGTCTACAAGAGCTAAGTCATGGAAGGAGCCGAGATGCCCTTCAACAGATGACTGGATTAAGAAGCTGTGGTCCATAGCTAAATCATGGAAGGAGCCGAGATGCCCTTCAACAGATGACTGGATTAAGAAGCTGTGGTCCATATATACAATGGAATATTACTCAGCTCTCAGAAAGAACGAATTCTCAGCATTTGCTGCAACATGGACGGCACTGGAGGAGATAATGCTAAGTGAAATAAGTCAAGCAGAGAAAGACAATTATCATATGATTTCTCTCATCTATGGAACATAAGAACTAGGAGGATCGGTAGGGGAAGAAAGGGATAAAGAAAAGGGGGGTAATCAGAAGGGGGAATGAAACATGAGAGACTATGGACTATGAGAAACAAACTGAAGACTTCAGAGGGGTGGCGGTGGGGGAATGGGATAGACTGGTGATGGGTAGTAAGGAGGGCACGTATTGCATGGTGCACTGGGTGTTATACGCAACTAATGAAACATCGAACTTTACATTGGAATCCGGGGATGTACTGTTGGTGATTAACATAATATAATTTAAAAAAATCATTAAAAAAAAAGAAGCTGTGGTCCATATATACAATGTAATATTACTCAGCTATCAGAAAGAATTCTCAACATTTGCTGCAACATGGACGGCACTGGAGGAGATAATGCATGCTAAGTGAAATAAGTCAAGCAGAGAAAGACAATTATCATATGATTTCTCTCATCTATGGAACATAAGAACTAGGATGATCGGTAGGGGAAGAAATGGATAAAGAAAAGGGGGGTAATCAGAAGGGGGAATGAAACATGAGAGACTACTATGAGAAACAAACTGAAGACTTCAGAGGGGTGGCGGTGGGGGAATGGGATAGACTGGTGATGGGTAGTAAGGAGGGCACGTATTGCATGGTGCACTGGGTGTTATACGCAACTAATGAAACATCGAACTTTACATTGGAATCCGGGGATGTACTGTTGGTGATTAACATAATATAATTTAAAAAAATCATTAAAAAAAAAGAAGCTGTGGTCCATATATACAATGTAATATTACTCAGCTATCAGAAAGAATTCTCAACATTTGCTGCAACATGGACGGCACTGGAGGAGATAATGCTAAGTGAAATAAGTCCAGCAGAGAAAAACAACTATCATATGACTTCTCTCATCTATGGAACATAAGAATTAGGATGATCGGTAGTGGAAGAAAGGGATAAAGAAAGGGGGGGTAATCAGAAGGGGGAATGAAACACGAGAGACTATGGACTATGAGAAAAAAACTGGGGGCCTCAGATGGGTGGGGGTGGCGGAATGGGATAGACCGGTGATGGGTAGTTAAGGGGGCACGTATTGCATGGTGCACTGGGTGTTATACGCAACTAATGAATCATCGAGCTATACATCGGAAGCCGGCAATGTACTGTATGGTGACTAGCATAATATAATAAAAAATCATGAAAAAAAAAATGTAAAGCCCCCCCCCAAAAAATAAAATAAAGCATGTTGTCTGAAAATATGCATGGTATAATCTCAAACTTTTTGTACTGTTTGTGACCTGACTTGTGACCCAGTATGTGATCTATTCTGGAGAATGTGTCATGTGTACTCAAGAGTGATGTGTGGTCTGTTCCTCTGGGATGAAATGCTCTGACTACATCTGTGATGTCCACCTAGTCCAGTGTGTCATTCAAAGCCCTTGTTTCATTGATCTTCTGCTTAGATGATCTGTCCATTACTGTGAGTGTGGTATTAAAGTCCTCTAGTACTATTGTTTCACTATCAATGATTTCCTTTATGTTTGTTATTAATTGATTTATATATTTAGCTGTTCCCACATTAGGGGCATAAATATTGACAAATGTTAAACCTTGTTGGATAGATATTTTTATTAGGACATAGTGCCCTTCTTCGTATCTGTTTTTCTTTTTGAATCTCAAACTGGGCCTTTATTTTTTCTTTTTTTAAAAAGTTTTTATTTTATTATGTTTGTCACCATACAGTACATCCATAGTTTTTGATGTAAAGTTCCATGATTCATTACTTGTGTATAATACCACTGCACCATGCAATACGTACCCTCCTTAATACCCATTACTGGCCTGTCCAATTCCCCCACCCCTTTCCCCTCTGAAGCCCTTAGTTTGTTTCCCAGAGTCCATAGTCTCTCATGGTTCATTCCCCCTTCTGTAACCTCCCCTTTCTTCTTCCCCTTCTTCTCCTACCGATCTTCCTACTTCTTATGTTCCATAAATGAGTGAAACCATATGATAATTGTCTTTCCCTGCTTGATTTATTTCACTTAGCATTATCTCCTCCAGTCCTGTCTCTATTGCTTCAAATGTTGAGAAATCCTTCTTTTTGATGGCTGAGTAATATACCATTGCATATATGGACCCTATCTTCTTAATTCAGTCATCAGTTGAAGGGCATCTTGGCTCCTTCCACCATTTAGCTATTGTGGACAATGCTGCTATCAACATTGGGGTGCATTTGGCCCTTCTATTCACTATGTCTGTACCTTTGGGGTAAGTACCCAGTAGTGCAATTGCTGCATCATATGGTAGCTCAATTTTCATCTTTTGAAGGGACTCCACACTGTTTTCCACAGTGGCCTTATGAATTTGCATTCCCACCAACAGTGTAAGAGGGATCCCCTTTCTCCACATCCTCTCCAACGTCTGTTGTTTCCTGCCTTGTCAATTTTTGCCTTCTAACTGGCGTAAGGTGGTACCTCAGTGTGGTTTTGACTTGAATTTCCCTGATGGCTAATGATTTGGAACATTTTTTCAGGTGTCTGTTAGCCATTTGTATGTCTTCATTGTAAAAGTTTTTGTTCATATCTTCTGCCCATTTTTTGATTTTTTTATTTGTTTCCTGTGTATTGAGTTTGAGAAGTTCTTTTTTTAATTTTATTTTATTTTTTAATTTTTTGTATATTTTGTTAGTCACCATACAGTACATTCCTAGTTTTTGATGTAAAGTTCCATGATTCATTACATGCGTATAACATCCAGTGCACAATGCAATACGTGCCCCCATTACTACCCATCACCGTCTTATCCCATTCCCCCACCACCCTCCCCTCTGAAGCCCTCAGTTTGTTTCCCAGAGTCCATAGTCTCTCGTGTAGATTTTGGATACTAACCTTTTATCTCTAGTGTCATTTGCAAATATCTTCTCTCATTCTGTGGGCTGTCTCTTAGTTTTTTTGATTGTTTCCTTGGCTGTGAAGAAGCTTTTTATCTTGATGAAGTCCCACAAGTTCATTTTTCTTTTGATTCTCTTGCCTTTGAAGATGTGTCATGAAAAAAGTTTCTGTGACCGATGTCAAAGAGGTTACAGACTATATTCTCCTCTAGAATTTTGATGGATTCCTGTCTCACATTGAGGTCTTTCATCCATTTGGAGTTTATCTTTGTGTATGGTGTGAGAGAGTGATCAAGTTTCATTCTTTTGCATGTAGCTGTCCAATTTCCCCAGCACCATTTATTGAAGAGACTCTCTTTTTTTCCACTGCATGTTTTTTCCTGCTTTGTCAAAGATTAGTTGCCCAAAGAGCAGGGGGTCCATTTCTGGTCTCTCTATTCTGTTCCATTGGTCTATGTGTCTGTTTCTGTGACAGCACCATGCTGTCTTTGTGATGACAGCTTTGTAGTATAGATTAAATTCCGGCAACATTATACCGCCAGCTTTGTTTTTCCTTTTCAACAATCCCTTGGCGATTCGAGGGCTTTTCTGGTTCCACACAAATTTAAGGGCTGTTTGTTCCAGTTCCTTGAAAAATGTCATTGGTATTTTGATCGGGATGGCATTGAAAGTGTAGATTGCTCTGGATAGCATAGACATTTTAACTGTGTTAATTCTTCTGATCCATGAGCACGGAATATTTTTCCATCTTTTTGTGTTTTCTTGAATGTCTTTCAAGAGTGATTTGTAGTTTCTAGAATATAGATACTTTACCTCTCTCGTTAATTCCGAGATAATGTAGGATTTTTGGTGCTATTGTAAATGGAATGGATTCCCTAATTTCTCTTTCTTCAGTCTCATTTTTCGTGTATAGAAATGTAACTGATTTCTGAGCATTGATTTTGTATCCTTCCACATCTTTATATGTCCTTCTATTCTGAATGGAGCCTTGCTGGATAAAGTATTCTTGGCTGCATATTTTTCCTATTTAACACATTGAATATATCATGCCAGTGCTTTCTGGCCTGCCAGGTCTCTGTGGACAGGTTTGCTCCAGCCTCTTGTGTCTACTCTTACAGTTTAAGGACCTCTTGTCTGGAGCTTCCTTCCAGTTTTTCTCTTTATCTCTGAAATTTGCAAGCTTTACTATTATATGTCAACGTGTTGACCTATTTTCATTGATTTCAGGGGATTTTCTCTTCCTTTTGTACTTGAATGCCTATTTCCTACCCCAGATTAGGGAAGTTTTCAGCTATAATTTCTTCAAATAAAATTTCTGTCCCCCACCCCCCCTTAATCTTCTGTGATCCTATTATCTGGATATTATTTCACTTTCTGGAATTGCTAAGTTCTTGAAGTCTCCCTTTGTCATCCAGTATTTGCCTTCCATCTTCTGTTCAGCTTTGTTATTTTCCATCATTTTATCTTCTGTATCACTGGCTCTCTCTTCTGCCTCTTTCATCCCCTCTCTTAGAGCCTCCATTTGTGATTGCATCTCCATAGTAACATTTTAAAATATCATCCTGATTAGATTTTAATTTTTTTATTTCTGCAGCAAGGGATTCTCTAATGTCTTCTATGCTTTTTTTTTTTTTTAAAAATCCCAGCTAGTATTTTTATAATTGTTGTTTTAAATTCTAGTTCAGACATTTTTCTTATATCTATATGAGTAAATCCCTGTCATGGAATACTACCTCCTGTTCTTTCTTTTGTGGTGAATTTCTTTGTCATGTCATTATGTCCAGAAAAGAATATATGAAAGAGAGACAAAAGACAACAATAAAAACACCAACAACAATAGAAAAACAAAACAAAAGAAACAAACCAGAAGAAAACAATAACAAAGCAAAATAAGAGAAAATCAATCAGGAGACAAAACTGAACAAAGTAAAAAACTAGATCCTAGGTGTATTTTGGTCTGCTTGTTAAGAGAAACTAGATCCCAAAATAGGAAATATTGAAAAACTTGTATCTATACAAAAATAAAATTAAATAAATAAAATAAAGTGCAATGAAAAGAAACTAAGAAAAAATATATATTTAATATATATATATATTTACATATATATATATATATATAAAATTTTAGGGGCATCTGGGCTTGTTCAGTCAGTTAAGTGTCTGCCTTCAGCTTGGGTCATGATCCCAGGGTTCTGGAATCAAGCCCAATGTTGGGGTCCTGCTCAGTGGGGAGCCTGCTTCTCCCTCTCCCTCTGCAGCTCCCTATGCTTGTGCGATCTCTCCTCTCTCTCTGTCAAATAAATAAATAACATCTTTAAAAAAATAAAAATAAAAGCTTAAAAGAATAAAAAAAAGAATGGACAAGGCAAGAAACAACAAATGTTGGAGAGGATGTGGAGAAAGGGGAACCCTCTTACACTGTTGGTGGGAATGCAAGTTGGTACAGCCGCTTTGGAAAACAGTGTGGAGGTCCCTCAAAAAGTTAAAAATAGAGCTACACTGTGACCCAGCAATTGCACTACTGGCTATTTACCCCAAAGATACAGACATAGTGAAGAAAAGGGCCATATGCACCCCAATGTTCATAGCAGCATTGTCCCCAATAGCCAAACTGTAGAAGGAGCTGAGATGCCCTTCAACAGACAAATGGATAAAGATGTGGTCCATATACATGTTGGAATATTACTCAGCCATCAGAAAAAGGATTACCCAACATTTGCAAGCAACATGGATGAGACTGGAGGAGATTATGCTAAGTGAAGTAAGTGAAGCAGAGAAAGACAATTATCATATGGTTTCACTCATTTGTGGAACATAAGTAATAGCAGGAAGATAGATAGGAGAAGAAAGGGAAGAAGGAAGAGGGGGTAAACAGAAGTTGGAATGAACCATGAGAGACTATGGACTCTGGGAAACAAACTGAGGGCTTCAGCGGGGAAGGGGAGGGGGGATTGGGCTAGGCCGGTGATGGGTATTACGTGGAGCACTGGGTGTTTATTCGCAAACAATGAATCATGGGACATTTCATCAAGAACTAATGATGTCCTGTATGGTGACTAACATAACATAATAAAAAAAATTAAAAAGAATTAAAAATAGGAAAATAGCTGAAAAAAACCTGAAAGACTAAAGAATTAAAACAAACAAACAAACAAACAAACGTTAGTGCTATATACTCTTTTCCCCAAGAGCTGAAATTTTATATTTCTCTACGGTCAGTAAACTTGGTGCTACCCAGTTGCTCCTGCTGGTATTCTGGGGGAGTGTCCTGTTGTGCTGACTCTCAGGTACCCTTGCCCTGGTGGAAATGCACCTCCCTTGCCAGGGGACAGGGCTCAGTGTAAGTGGCACCGGATTCCACTATGGGGGCTGTTTTCCTCCCTGAAAGCTTTCAGCACCTATAGGGGGATGAAAATGATAGCATCCCACTCTCTAGCCCCATAGCTGAAAATTTGTGCTCCCCACTCTTCAGTGAGCCCCCAAGAAAAGTGGTCAATCACTCTGTCTCCCTATTTTCTGTGTTCATGCAGCCGGTGACCAGGTGGTTTTTATCTCAGGCATCCAACTGAGTTTCAAGTCTCCAAATTTTATGGACTCCTTGGGTATGGATTCGCATCGTTCCTTCCAGGGGAAGGAGATGTGGGTCTTGCCATGCTTCTGTCTTTTGCCGGGCCCCTCCCAGGGGAGTGATGGTGTGACCGTGCAATGTTTCTCAGTTTATGGCAACACCAAGCGAAAGCCTGTGCCTAGACTCTGTTTTCAGCTGGCTTCCTCACTCTGATACCTGGGAACTCTCCCACACTCAGGCACCCCCATTTTTTTGTGACCCAGAGGATCCTGAGACCACAGAATTCTGCCTGTGGGGGGTGCTGTCCCACCTGGGGTTCTTCCTGGCTTCACCACCTGAGCAGCTTTAAGCCAGGGGCATCCCCCACTGTAGCAAACTTCTAAAAGCTTGGATTTTGTGGTCCACTGTTGATAATGCTTTGTAGTAGCCTCCTTAAGTGGGCTCCCTCCCCGCAGCCCTATCCTCCAATATATCACCCTGGATTCAAGTCTCCACACCTTCTACCTTTCAAAAAGTGTTTGCTTTTCTATTTGTAAAATTGAAGCATTTCTTTTCTCAGATCTCCAATTGATTTAGCAGGTGTTCAGAATGATTTTGATAACTATCTAGCTAAATTCCAGGGACAGAGGAACTTAGGGTCCCTTACTCCTTTGCCATCTTCTCTCCCCCCTCTCAGTTGGTATTTTCATAAGCATTGCATCAAATTTTTATATTGTTTTGGTTAGTATAAACATTTTAACATTTGTTCTTCCAATCCATTAGCATGGAATATCTCTCCATTTGTTTGTGTCATCTTCAATTACTTCATCAGTGTTTTATAGTTTTCAGAGTACAAGTCATTCACTTCTTTGGTTAGGTTTCTTCCTAAGTGTCATAAGGTCTTTGGTGCAGTTCTAAATGGGATGAATTCCTTGATTTCTCTTTCTGCTACTTCATTATTGGTGTATGGAAATGCAACAGATTTTTGTACATTGATTTTGTATCCCGTGACTTTATTGAATTTGTTTTTCATTTCTAGCAGTTTTTTGGTGAAGTTTTGGGTTTTCTATATATAGTATCATGTCATATTACATAGTGAAAGTTTGACTTCTTCCTTGACTATCTGGATGCCTTTTATTTCTTTTTGTTGTCTGATTGCTGTGGCTAGGACATCCAGTAGTATGTTAAATAACGGTGGTGATAGTGGACATCCTTGTCTTCTTTCTGACCTGAAGAGAAAATTTTTTCAGTATTTCCCCATTGAGGATGATGTTCCCCATGTGTTTTTCATATATGGACTTTATTATATTGAAGTATTTTCCCTCTAAGTCTAATTGTTGAGAATTTTTTTTAAATCATGAATAGATGTTCTGTTTTGTCAATTTTTTTTCTTCTGTGTCCCTTGAAATGTCCATTCTTTAATTAATGTGTTGGCTGATATTGATTCATTCACGAATATTGAACCACACTTGTAGCCCAGGAATTAATCCCATTTGATTGTGGTGACCGATTTTTCTTAAATGTATTGTGGGTTTCAGCTTGCTAGTATTTACTGAGAATTTTGCATCTATTTTCATCAGGGGTATTGGCCTGTCGTTCTCTTTTTTAATGTAATCTTTATCTGGCCCAGTATCAGTGTAATGCTGACCTCATAGAATAAATTTGGAAGTTTTCCTTCCTTTTCTATTTTTCAGAATATTTTGAGAAGAATATGTATTAACTATTTAAATGTTTGGTAGAATTCACCTGTGAAGACATCTGGCCCTAGATTTTTCTTTTTTGGGATTTTTTTGATTACTGATTCAATATTCTTGCTAATTTTCAGTCTGTTCTCATTTTTTATTTCTTCCTGTTTGAGTTTTGGTAGTTTATGTTTCAAGGAACCCAACAATTTCTTTCAGTTTGTCCAATTTGTTGGCCTAGAGGTTTTTTTTTTTTTAAAGATTTTATTTATTTGACAGAGAGAGAGAGACAGCCAGCGAGAGAGGGAACACAAGCAGGGTGAGTGGGAAGGAAGAAGCAGGCTCTTAGTGGAGGAGCCTAAGGTGGGGCTCGATCCCAGAATGCCAGGATCACGCCCTGAGCCGAAGACAGACGCTTAACGACTGCGCCACCCAGGCACCCCTGTTGGCCTAGAGTTTTTCATAATATTCTCTTACAATTGTTTTTATTTTTGTGGTGTTGGTTGTTATTTCTTCTCTCTCGTTTGTCATTTTATTTATTTGGGTCCTTTCTCCTTTCTTTTTGCTAAGTCTGGTTAGACATTTTTTCAATTTTATCATTTTTTCAAAGATCCAGCTCCTGGTTTCATTGGTCTGTTCTATTTTTTTGTTCATTTGTTTTTAGTGTCTATTTCATTTATTTCTGCTCTAATTTTTATTATTTCCTTCCTTCTTCTGGTTTTATGCTTTATTTGTTGTTCTTTTCTGAACTTCTTTAGGTGTAGGCTTAGGGAATTTATTTGAGATTTTTCTTACTTCTTGAGGTAGGTCTGTATTGCTATATAATTCCCTCTTAGGACGTCTATTGTTGCATCCCAAAGCTTTAGGACCATGGTGTTTTCATTTTATTATTTTTTCTTTTTTAAAATTTTTGTGTACAGTTCTTTCTTTCTTTCTTTCTTTCTTTCTTTCTTTCTTTCTTTCTTTTTATTATGTTATGTTGGTCACCATACAGTACTTCATTAGTTTTTTTATGTAGCGTTCCATGATTCATTGTGTGCATATAACACCCAGTGCTCATTGCAATACATTGTTTCCACATATTTTTTAAATTTCTTCTTTGATTTCCTTGTTGACCCATTAGTTCTTTTGTTACATGATTTTTAAAAAATTTTATTTATTTATTTGAGAGAGAGACTAAGAGAGAGAACACATGAGCAGGGAGAGGGTCAGAGGTACAAGTAAACTCCCTGGTGTGTGAGAAGCATGACCCAGGGCTCAATTCCAGGATCCTGAAATCATCCCCTGAGCCAAAGTCAGACACTTAACTAACTGAGCCACCCAGGTGCCCCTTTAGTAGCATGTTTTTTAACCTCCATGTATTTGTGGTCTTTCCAAATTTTTTCTTGTGCTTGACTTCAAGTTTTTTAGCATTTTGATTTCAATCTTTTTGTATTAGTTGAGGCCTGATTTGTGACCTAATATATGATCTATTCTGGAGAATGCCCCATGGGTACTTGAAAAGAATGTGCATTCTGCTGCTTTAGGATAGAATATTCTGAATATATCTGTTAAGTCCATTTGGTACAGTGTGCCATTCAAAGCCATTGTTACCTTGTTCATTTTGTATTCTGGTGATCTGCCCCATTGATATAAGGGGGATGTTAATGTGCCCTAATATTATATTATTGTCAATCAGTTCCTTTCTGTTTCTTACTGTTTTATAAATTTGGGTGCTCCCAAAGTTGAGGGCATAAATACTTACAATTGTTATATCTTTTTGCTGGATTTTCCCCTTTATTATGATATAGTGCCTTCCTCGTGTTACAGTCTTTGTTTTAAAGTGTAGTTTGTCTAAGTGTTGCTATTCCAGCTTTCTTTATTATTAATATTTTTTATTATATTATGTTAGTCACCATACTGTACACCCTCAGTTTTTGATGTAAAGTTCCATGATTCATTATTTGCGTATAACACACAGTGAACCATGCAATAAGTGCCCTCCTTAATATCCATCACCAGCCTATCCCATACCCCCACCCCCCTCCCCTCTGAAGCCCTCAGTTTGTTCCCCAGAGTCCATAGTCTCTCATGGTTCATTCCCCCTTCTGTTTACCCCCGCTTCTTCTTCCCTTTCTTCTCCTACTGATCTTCCTACCTCTTATGTTCAATAAATGAGAGAAACCATATAATTGTCTTGCTCTGCTTGACCTATTTCACTTAGCATTATCTCCTCCAGTCCCGTACATGTTGCAGCAAATGTTGAGAAATCATTCTTTTGGATGGCTGAGTAATATTCCATTGTATATGTGGACCACATCTTCTTAATCCAGTCATCTGTTGAAGGGCATCTTGGCTCCCTCCACGATTTAGCTATTGTGGACAATGGTGCTATGAACATTGGGGTGCAAATGGTCCTTCTGCTCACTATGTCCGTATCTTTGGGGTAAATACCCAGTAGTGCAATTGCTGGATCATAGGTAGCTCAATTTTTAACTTTCGAAGGGACCTCCACACTGATTTCTTTTGATATCCGTTTGCAAGATAAATGCTTCAACTTCCTCTCACTTTCAACCTGCAGGTGTCTCAGATCAAAAATGAGTCTCCTCTAGGCAGTGCATAGATGGGTCTTTTTTTTTTATCCATCTGATACTTATGTCTTTTGATTGGAGCACTTAGTCCATTTACATTCAAAGTATTTTTTGATAGATACATTTTTTTGATAGATACTTGCAATTTTACTTGTTTTAATATTACTCCTGGAGATTTTCTCTATCCTTTCTTGTCTTTTTCATTTTTGGTCTCTTCCTTCCAATCAAACTGTCCCCTTTCATATTTCTTCCAGGGCTGGTTTAGTGGTCAAGAACTCCTTTATTTTTGTTTGTCTGGGAAACTCTTAATCTCTCTTTCTATTCTGAATATTAACTTTCCTGAATAGAGTTTTCTTTTTTTATTTTTTTTTATTATATTATGTTAGTCACCACACAGTACATCCCTGGTTTCTTTTTTTAAAGTGTTTTTTTATTATATTATGTTAGTCAACATACATTACATCCTCAGTTTCCGATGTAAAGCTCAATGATTCATTACTTGCATATAACACCCAGTGCACCATGAAATACGTGCCCACCTTACTACCTATCACCAGCCTATCCCATTCCCTCATCCCCCTCCAATCTGAAGCCCTCAGTTTGTTTCTCAGAGTCCATAGTCTCTCATGTTTCATTACCCCTTCTAATTACCGCCCTTTTCTTTATCCCTTTCTTTCCCTACTGATCTTCCTACTCCTTATGTTCCATAGATGAGGGAAATCAAACAATATTTGTCTTTCTCTGCTTGACTTATTTCACTTAGCATTATCTCCTCCAGTGCCGTCCATGTTGCAGCAAATGTTAAGGGACCTCCACATCTGATAGCTGAATAATATTCCATTGTATATATGGACCACAACTTCTTAATCCAGTCATCTGTTGAAGGGCATCTCGGTTCCCTCCACGATTTAGCTTTGTGGACAGAGCTGCTATGAACATTGGGGTGCATATGGCCCTTCTCTTCAATACGTCTGTATCTTTGGGGTAAATACTCAATAGTGCAATGGCTGGGTCATAGGGTAGCTCAATTTTTAACATTTTAAGGGACCTCCACACTGTTTTCCAGAGTGGCTCTACCAACTTCCTTTCCCACCAACAATGTAAGAGGGATCCCCTTTCTCCACATCCTCTCCAGCAATTGTTGTTTCTTGCCTTGTCAATTTTTGCCATTCTAACTGGTGCATGGTGATATCTTAGTATGGTTTTGGTTTGAATTTCTCTGATGGCTAATGATTTTGAACATTTTTCATGTGTCTGTTAGCCACTTGTATGTTGTCATTGGAAAAGTGTTTGTTCATATCTTCTGCCCATTTTATGATTTGTTTATTTGTTTCTCACGTATTCAGTTTGAGAAGTTTTTGTAGATCTTGGATACCACTCTTTTATCTGTAGCATCATTTGCAAATACCTTCTCCCATTCCGTGGGCTGCCTCTTAGTTTTTTTGACTGCTTCCTTGGCTGTGCACAAGCTTTTGATCTTGATGAATTCACACACGTTCATTTTATCTTTTCTTTCTATTGCCTTTGGAGATGTGTCATGAAAAAGGTTGCTTTGCCCAATGTCGTAGAGGTTGCTGCTTATGTTCTCCTCTAGGATTTTGATGGATTCCTGTCTCACATCGAGGTCTTTCATCCATTTGGTTTATCTTTGTGTATGGTGTGAGAGAGTGGTCATGTTTCATTCCTTTGCATGTAGCTGTCCAATTTTGCCAGCACCATTTATTGAAGAGACTGTCTTTTTTCCACCGGAAGTTTTTTCCTGCTTTATCAAAGATTAGTTGCCCAAAGAGCCGAGGGTCCATTTCTGGGTTCTCTATTCTGTTCCATTGGTCCATGTGTCTGTTTTTGTGCCAGTACCANAGTACCATGCTGACTTTGTGATCACAGCTTTGTAGTACAGCTCGAAATCTGCCATTTTGATGCCCCCAGCTTTGTTTTTCCTTTTCAACAGTTCCTTGGCGATTTGGGGCCTTTTCTGGTTCCATACAAATTTAAGGACTATTTGTTCCAGTTTTTTGAAAAATGTGATCGGTATTTTGATCGGGATAGAATTGAAAGTGTAGATGTAGCATGGACATTATAACTATGCTAATTCTTCCGATCCATCGGCATGGAATATTTTCCATCTTTTTCTGTCTTCTTCAATGTCTTTCGAGAGAGATTTATAGTTTCTAGAATATAGATCCTTTACATCTCCGGTTAATTCCAAGGTGACTTATGGTTTTTGGTGCTACTGTAAATGGGATGGATTCCCTAATTTCTCTTTCTTCAGTCTCATTATTCGTGTATAGAAATGCAACTGATTTTTGAGCATTGATTTTGTATCCCACCACATTACTGAATTGCTCTATAACTTCTAATAATTTGGGAGTGGATTCCTTTGGGTTTTCCATATAGAGTATCATGTCATCTGCGAAGAGAGACATTTTTACTTCTTCTTTGCCGATTTGGATACTGTCTATCCCTTTTTGTTTTCTGATTGCTGTTGCAAGGACTCTAGTACTATGTTGAATAATAGAGGCGAGAGTGGGCATCCTTGTCTTGTTCCTGATTTTAAGGGAAAGGATTCCAGCTTTTCCCCATTGAGAGTAATATTTGCTGTAAGCTTTTCATAGATGGCTTTTATGAGCTTAAGAAATGTACCCTCTATCCCTACACTCTGAAGGGTTTTAATCAGGAAAGGATGCTGTATTTTGTCAAATGCTTTTTCTGCATCAATTGAGAGGATCATATGGTTCCTGAGTCTTTTCTTGTTGATATGATGGGTCACGCTGATCGATTTGTGAATGTTGAACCACGCTAGCATCCCAGGGATGAATCCGACTTGGTCATGATGGATAATCCTTTTAATGTACTTTTGGATTCTATTAGCCAGGAAAATTTTAGGATTTTGACGTCCATATTCATTAGGGAAATCGGTCTGTAATTCTCCTTTTTGATGGGTCCTTTGCCTGGTTTGTGGATAAAGGTAATATTGCCCGCATAGAATGAGTTTGGTAGCTTTCCTTCTGTTTCTACTTTTTTTGAAATAGCTTTAGGAGAATAGGTATTATTTCTTCTTTGAATGTTTGGTAGAATTCCCCAGGAAAACCGTCNCCAGGAAAACCGTCCGGGCCTGGAGTTTTGTTATTTGGAAGGTTGTTTATCACTGATTCAATCACTTCATAAGTAGTTGTCCTGTTTAAAAAAATTATTTCTTCCTGTTTCAATCTTGGTAGTTTGTAAGTTTCCAGAATGGCCTCCATCTCTTCCAAATTGCTTAATTTATTGGCATAAAGCTGTTGATAAAAGTTTCTAATAATCCTACCTATTTCATTGGTGTTGGTTGTGACCTCTCCTTTTTCATTCATAATTCTATTAATTTGGGTCCTTTCTCTATTCCTTTGGATAAGTCTTGCCAGTGGTCTCTCAATTTTATTAACTCTCTCAAAGAACAAGCTTCTAGTCCTGTTGATCTGCTCTACAGTACTTCTGGTTTCTAATTCATTGATTTCTGCTCTAATCTTGGTCAAATTCTTCCTCGTGCATGGATTAGGCCTGTCCCTCTGTTGGTGTTCCAGCCTCTTGAGGTGAGAATATGAAAACTGCATTTTAGATTTTTCTATTCTTTTGAGTGAGGCTTGGATGGTTATGTATTTCCCCCTTAGGACTGCCTTTGCAGTATCCCATAGGTTTTGGACCATTGTGTTTTCATTCTCGTTGGTCTCCATAAATTGTTTCAATTGATTTTTGATTTCCTGGTTTATTGAGTCATTCCTGAGCAGGATGATTCTTATTCTCCAAGTGTTTGAGTTTCTTCCAAATTTTCCTTGTGGTTGAGTTCCACTTTCAGAGCGTTGAGGTCTGAGAATATGCAGGGATAATTTCCCTCTTTTGGCATCAATTGAGACCTGTTTTGTGGCCCAGAACATGGTCTATTCTTGAGAATGTTAGAATAGAATAGAATGTGTATTCTTTGGTTCTGGGGTGTAGTGTTCTATATATATCTATGAGGTCCAACTCGCCGAATATGGCATTCAAAACCCCTGTTTCTTTGTCGATTTTTTGCATGATTGTTCTGTCTATTTTTGATAGTGGAGTGTTGAGTTCCCCTACTATTTACATATTTTTTCTGTATGTCTCTTTATTCTGGTTAAGAGTTGGCTTGTGTATCTTGCTGCTCCCATGCTGGGGGCATATATATTTTAATTGACATATCCACTGGTTGGATACACTCTTTAAGAATAATATAGTTCCCTTCTGTGTCTCTAACTATAGTCTTTATTTTACAATCCAATATGTCTGATATGAGAATTGCTACCCCAGCTTTCTTTTGAGGTCCATTGGCATGAAAGATGGTATTCCACCCTTTACTTTCAGTCTGAATGTATCTTTAGGTTCAAAATGAGTCTCTTATAGACAGCAAATGGATGGGGCATGTCTTTTTATCCAATCTGCAACCCTGTGGCTTTTTATGGGAGCATTTAGGCCATTTACATGGGACTGATTATTGAGAGATATGATTTAAATGATGCCATGCTGCCAGTAAAGTATTTGTATACATTGTGACTTTCTGTTCTGTATCACTCTTGGGGCCTTTTTACTTTTATAGAACCCACTTTAATATCTCCTGTAGGGCTGGATTCCTGGTTAGGAAATTGGTCAGTGACTGGCGATTCTGGAAGGTCTTCATTTCTCCATCCATTCTGAATGACAGCCTTGCTGGTTAAAGGATCCTTGGCTGCATGTTTTTCTCTGAGGGAGCCTTAAAAATGTCCTCCCAAACTTTTCGCTCATTCCAGGTCTGTGTAGACAGGTCTGACATAATTCTGATAACTTTGCCTTGGAACATGAGAAATTTCTTTGCCCTGGCCGCTTTCAATACTGTACCCTTGCATCTAATATTTGCGAATTGCACTATGGCGTGGTGTGTGTAGGTTTGTTCTTTTTGAGCTGGGGAGGGGTCCTCTCTGCCTCTTGGAAATGTTTGTTTCCCTTGCTTGATTAGGGAAGTTTTCAGCTCCAATTTGTTCAAATATCTCTTCTAGACCTCTGTTTTTCTCCACAGCCTTGGGGATGCCAATGATTCTGACATTTCAACGTTTCATTGGGTCAGTAATCTCCTGTAACCTACATTCCTGAGCGTGGATTTTTTTGAGTCCAGCTTCTATTTTAGCTTTTTCTTCTACTAACCCATCCTCCAATTCGCTGATACATTCTTCTGCCTCATTCACCCTGTCCGTCAGAGCCTCTAGTTTTGACCGCATTTGCCTCATAGAATTTTTAATTTCTGCCAAATTCGCTCTCATTTCCGCCCTTAGAGATTCTATATTCTCATTAACATTTTCGTTAATACTTTTTTCAAGTCTACACATCATCTTGACCATTGTTACTCTGAATTCCATTTCTGGTATTTGGTTATATCCATACCCATTAATTCTTTGGCAGAGGCCACAGACTCATTGTCTTTTCTTTTCTGGGGGGATTTCTCCTTCTCCTCATTCTGATGAGGAGAGGTTGTGGTGTTGTCCAGAGCCCAAATTATTGACCAGGCCCCAGGCCATGCGCCCTTGTTTTATAGGGATCCTTAGGAATGTGGGCTTCTTGATTTTTCAGCCTGCCTTCTGGGGGAAGGGCCTGCCGCTCAGATACTCAGGCAACACTGTTTGGGTAGAGTCTCCATGTCCCCTGCGAGGGGGGATGGGGATGGGCACGCTGTGATCTGTTATTTCCAGGCTTTTGTTCTCTGGCGGCTTTCCCTGGCGGTTTTCTGTGCCTCTTCTGAGAGTCAGAGCAGCAGTGGCCGAATCTCAGCTCTGTCTCAGAGGGATCGAGGACTGTTCTCCACTGATGTTCTGACCACTTTAACTCTCTTACTGTTGGTGCTGCTCAACCCTGCAGCGTCCTAGGATGTGCGCCCCACACCCTGCGTCCCAGCCCTCACTCCCAGGGCTGGCGTGTCTCTGTCCTTTGTATTTCTAATACCGCCAGCTGCCAGCCGCCCCCATGTGCTACAAAGCTCTGGCCCTCAGTCTGGTCGCGTGAGTTCCCCAGCTCATGGTCTCAGTCTGCTCTCTCGCGCGTGACAGTCCGCGAGTCTGCCTGCTCCCCCGTGCAGGTGGCTATGGCTTTTGGGCGCCTGAATGCAGCAGCTCCCTCCCCCGTCTGTTTATCTTCTGATATCTGTGTGCGGTTTCACGCTTCCCCGCTTCGTACCTCAATTCTCAGCACTGGAGATATTCATTTGTAGAGATCCAGATGTATCTTCCTGCATCTCAGGCTGATTCAGTGGATATTCAGGCTGGTCTGGTACCTATGCAGCTCGACTCAGGGGACTGGCTGAAAAAGGGGTCCCCTACTCCTCCGCCATCTTAACTCCTCCCCCACCATGTTCTGAATATTGTTTTCTTGGATGCAAATCTTTCCCCTTTAGCACTTTGACAATATATGCCGTTCCTTTCTGGCTTGCCATGTTTATGTTGAGAAATCCGCAGCTAGCCTTATGGATCTTCCTTGTAAGTTAAGGTCTTCTTTTGTCTTGGTGCTTTCAAGATTTTTTCTTTATCACTATATTTTGTAAATTTAATGACAGTATATTTTGGTGTTGGCCTGCTTTTGTTTATTTCAGTGGGAGTTCTCTATGCCTCTTGGATTTGGATGTCTGTTCCTTTACCCAGATCAGGGAAGTTTTTAACTATTATTTCTTCAAATAAATTTTCTCCTCCTCATTTCTCTTTTTTCTTCTGTGAGTCCTTTTCAGAGTCACTGATTTCCCTAAGTCTAATCTCGTATTGCATACTTCATTTTCTCTTTTGTTTTGTTTCATTACTTTCTATTACTTTGTCTTCTAGGTCACTAATTTGTTCCTTTGCTTCTTCCAGCCTGCTGTTCATTGTATTAAGCCTATTTCTAATCTTGTTTATTGCATTCTTCATCTCTGATTCTCTTTTAATTCTTTTCTTTCTCTCTGCTGTCTTTTATTTTTTTTTCTGAATCTCAGTGAGCACCCTTATAATTGTTGCTTTATATTCTCCACTGGACTTCTTAATTTATATCTCCTTTGTTTAGATCTGTGTCCATGGCCTTACCTTATTCTTTCACTTGGGATAGAGTCTTCCCCCTTTGCATTTTGTCAAAGTCTCTTCCTTCTTCTCTGTGTTAGAAAAGCCAGTTATATCTCATGCTCCTGAAAGTAATGGCCTTATGAAGAAGATGTCATGTAGTGCTCAGGGCCTGGTGTTTCAGGGAGTGCCTACAATGTGTGCTATGTGTGCTCTGCTATTTTGTTTTGACTGTTCTATCCTTCTGGCCATTCATATGCAGAGACTTTCCTTGCCTGCTGTGGGCAGTGTTCGGTCCCTGGTCTGAAGATGGTGAGTTTTGATTAGGTGTGCTTATAAAATGAGACTTGACACCGCTTTCTCCAGAAATGAGGCCATGCAAAAACTCTCAGTTTGGAAGGTGTGGTGTCGCCAGGAGTTTGTGCTGGTCTTCGGGGTAGGGGCCTGCCTCACTGAGTCTGCAGCAAGTTTGACTGACAAGGGCTTTTTCACCAGAGTGCAGGGGTATGGGAATTGGTGTAAGCTAGTTGGGCAGCCAGTGTCTGATCTGTACTTCTTCCCACAGTTGCTTCTGTGTTCA
The DNA here is from genome assembly GCF_002007445.2 of Ailuropoda melanoleuca. Taxonomy (NCBI): domain Eukaryota; kingdom Metazoa; phylum Chordata; class Mammalia; order Carnivora; family Ursidae; genus Ailuropoda; species Ailuropoda melanoleuca. The sequence goes on from NC_048238.1 coordinate 46,176,634, forward strand.
TGCTTAGTGGAGGGGGCGGTGAGGGGTGGATTGTCACTAGCCATCTCCTTTCTTCCTAGAGAGGTGTCTCTGGGAAGGCTGCCTCTCAGGGAGAAGTTCTGAGAAGAGCAAGTATTCTCAGTCCTGTGTGCCTCAGGCACTCTTCAGATCACTATTTCCATGCTGTCTTCCCCCATACTATTTGCCTTCCTTCTCTCCAGAAGCAGTGCCGTGCCCTCAAGCTCTATTAGCCTAGCCTGCTGGCATTTAAAACTCCAGACTTTAAGCCCCACTGGTTGCAAGAACTCACAAAATTCAGCCCCTCTTATTTTCAAGGCCAATGGCTTTGGGAATCCTCCTCCTTGTGTGTTCCCCTGTGTGCTCCTCTCTCTCTCACCCTTCTCCATGGCCATGGCTCCATCCCCTCAACAGCACCCACCGTTCACTTCTCCTCTAAACCTAGTCTCTGCACTTCCTCTCTTTTTTGATGTGGCCTCTTCTTTTCCTTGAGTTGTCAAGTTCATTGCATCAGTTTTCAGGTTAATTTCTGGGGTATTTCAGATGATTTGTTAGTTATCTAGTTGTGTTCATAGGACAAGATGAGTCTAGGGTTCTCCTCCTTTGCTGCCATCTTCCAAACTCTTCTGCTACATTTTTAATACTAAAATGTGTTTTTTCTTATTAAAAATGTGTGGCATTTATGTCAAACAAAATTTTTATGATAGTGTAAATGTATTTATATGTCTTGTTTTTACACTTAACATTATTACATAAATATTTTTCACAGTCACTGAGAATTATTGAAAAACTTAAATTTTAATGGTTATATCACCTATCATATGTATATACTATAATTTAGCTTTCCAATATTTTCAGTGTGGTTAGATTATTTCTAACTTTTCATTATTATATTTAAATATAGGATGAACTTTGCCCTGTCTCTGATATTCTGGTAATAGAGATACTTATACTTACACTTGCACTTTTTACCTGGTTATCAGTATGGGAAAGCACCTTGGCCTCTGAAATAACATCCCTAACCCAGGAGTCCTTATCATTTTGCTCTGATTGACCAAGAAAACAGGTACTGGAGTGTATGGATTAAACAGGGCTGTTCATAGGAGAGAAAATAAAGTAATATATTTGAGAGGCCATGACATGGGAGGAGTAGCTTTGTTTTGTGTTTCTCCAGAGTTCAGTTGCAGGACTAATAGGTAGAATTCTCAAGAAGGCATCTTCCAGTTCAAAATAATAAAAGCTTATTTTTATATACTGCTTACTTCGTGTCAAATACAGTTCTAAGTATGTTACATGTACATGTATTTTGTTAAACATAATCCTCTGAATATCTTATGAGGTAGGTACTATTATTATTCCTATGTTATACAGACACCAAACCCCAGATATGTTACATAACTTGTCCAAGATCACACAGCTAGTAAATGGTGAAGCCAGTATGCACACCCAGCCATTGTGCCTCTAAAGTATTCCATTCTACAAACTTTTATTGGGTACTTGTCATATAAGAAGCACTATGCTCAGAGGAAAAAGTATAAAGGTGATTGGAACTACTGATAATTAACTCCAGACTTCAGGGAACTGACAGTCAAATGTATGAGACTGCCATATAAAAATATAGCTGTACTATAATGTGGTCAGCTTCATGAGAGAAGTATGTCAGAGTGCTACAAGTGTTGGAAAAGGGCCCCTCAGCCCAAAATGGAGGTTCAAGGAAAACTTTCTGTTGAAGTAGGTTCAGAAAGAGTATAAAATTTCATTGGGGCCTAGTGGAAAATTTCTTTGTTCTATTAGCAATTCTGTGTTGGCATAGGAGGAGGAGGCAGGCTTGCTATATGTTTATTGATTCATGGGTTAGACCTTCTTTAAACCAAAGTGACTAATAAAGGAACTCCTGAATTGGGAGGAGAATTGCATTCAGTCATTGTTTACTAAAGTTTAATTATTTATATTTCACCTTCATGATGTAGACTTTACTGTGTATCACCTGTACCATTATGTACTTTATATGGTTCCTTAAATAAACTGATTTATTTTACTAAATTATCAAAAGTAGCACTACCTCCATCCATGTCAGTGCCAATGGCAAGATTTCATTCTTTTTTATGGCTGAGTAATATTCTGTTGTATATATGTACCTCATCTTCTTTATCCATTTACCAGTTGTTGGCACTTGGCTGTTTCCATACTTTGGCTCTTGTAGATACTGCTGCTATAAATATCGGGGTGTGTGTATCCCTTTGAATTAGGATTTTTGTATTTTTTGGTTAGATATCTAGTCATGCAATTGCTGGATCATAGGGTATTTCCATTTTGAACTTTTTAAGGAACCTCCATACTGCTTTCTGGAGTGGCCAAGTCAGTTAGAGAAAGATAAATACCATATGACTTCACTCATATGTGGAATTTAGGAAACAAAACAAATGAGCAAAGAGGAAAAAAAGAGAGGAGAGAGAGGCAAACCAAGAAACAGACTCTTAACTATAGAGTAAAACCTGATGATTACCAGAGGGGAAGTGGGTGGGGCATGGGTTAAATAGGTGATGGGGATTAAGGAATGCTGTGATGTGCATCAGGTGTTGTATAGAAGCGTTAAACCTGAAACTAATATTACACTGTATGCTGACTACATGGAATTTAAATTTTAAAAATAGCACTACTGGGGCATCTGGGTGGCTCAGTTGGTTAAGTGTCTGCCTTTGGCTCAGGTCATGACCTTGGAGTCCTGGGATGGAGCCCTGCATTGGGCCCCCTGCTCAGTGGGGAGTTTGCTTCTCCATCTCCCTCTGCTTCTCCCCCTGCTTGTGCTCTCTCTCCAATAAATAATAAAATAAAATCTTTTAAAAAATAAAAAATAAATTAAGAATAGCACTACCATAAATAGAAAATAAGTTTTACTCTCTATAAATAAAAGACAAGCATAAAAATAAATGCATACTATTAGAAAATATTTGTGGGGGGTGCCTGGGTGGCACAGCGGTTAAGCTTCTGCCTTCAGCTCAGGGCGTGATCCCCGCATTGTGGGATCGAGCCCCACATCAGGCTCCTCCGCTATGAGCCTGCTTCTTCCTCTCCCACTCCCCCTGCTTGTGTTCCCTCTCTCTCTGGCTGTCTCTATCGAATAAATAAATTAAAAAAAAATTAAAAAAAAAAAGAAAAAGAAAATATTTGTGTACCACTTAAGATAATCCCTATTCCACTATTAGTATGCATACCACATGTTGAAAAATACCAAATGAAATAACCTCTTGAGGCCCTTCCTACTACATTCTGTGTGTGCCTCCAATGTTTTATTTTCAGCATATTTGTGTATATTCTTTAAACCTGTTGTTCACATTGTCCTGATAATTCCATCTTTGTGTTTCGACCATGGAAACAGGCCTATATACCCATGACATACTAATTAGACTTTCTTCCCAGATCAATCATTTATCTCACCTTAGGAAGTGATTTACTACTGCTAATCCCTCTGCCTTACTGTTTTAAATTCACTGCTAGCCTGACTTAAGAAGGTGATGCCCTGTCATTGTAGCTTCATAGCTTAATTATATATGTGATACTGATTGAAAGGAAAGACTACTAAAATACAGGAGCAGAGGAAGGAAAGAATTAGGGTACAGTACTTCAATATGTGTGTTAGGGGAAAGGTTTTAAGAAAGGACCAAAGACACAATGCCCTACTTCTTTTTTTCATTTTACTTTCTGAGGGAAGTGATAAGACTGCAATGGGCATAAGGGTGAAAACCAGTCTCACATTGGTTTGGGGAACAGTGGGAAATGGACACAACTCCTCTGTTAGGGATGTGAGAGCTGCCTGTGATAATGCAAGGATTATAAGAATGATAAGCATGAGCCTGCCTTGTGGTGACCTGCAGGGCCTGGTGCCTCTCTCAAGTAGCTCAGTGATTAAGAAGTTCCTGCTCTCTTTACACATTTCCTTAGACAACCTTATATATTTATCTGTTTAATATGAAAGCAAGAATGCAAATATTTTTCTTTTACATTAAATAGGATCCTTCCCTGACTCAGGAACATACATTTTGGGGAGCAGGCCAAGCATGTTATTCCTTTCCTGCACATGAGTCTGAAGCTCCCAGTTTTTCTGGTATGGTTTGTTTGCTAATTATAAAGCCTCTTTCCTCCTCCAATTTGTAGGTGTGGTATTGATGAGGGAATAGAAAGCTGGCTGAAGACAAAGCAGAAGCTGACACCCTGCAACCCCCCCCCCATGTATGCAACATTCCTCAGCACTCCCAGCTGCCCTAAAACTAAGGAAAGGACCTGCAGCTCATTGATAAGGACACAATGATAGTGTAAACAGCCTTGGCTTGACAATAGTGGGGCCTCCAGTGTCCTTCTAGTCTTCTTTGACATATGAAAGTGCTTTCTCAACCTCCCTTTCTCCTCACCTCCCCCAACCCCATGGTATATAATCAGCCAGCTCTCACAACCAGGGGCAGCAGCTCTTTCTGCCCACGGGTCCTGTCCCCGTGCTTTAATAAACCACCAATTTTACACCAAAGATGCCTCAAGAATTCTTTCTTGGTCATTGGCTCCAGACTCCACCCCACCGAAACTCACTATGACTTCATCAGTATCATCTAGATCTAGTGTGAAAAATCCATGCATACCCAACCTCCTAGCCCCAACAAACACACACACACACACACACACACACACACACACACACACCCCACACTAGTCGAGGTCTTTGCTCATATGGGGACCCTCTTTAAGAAAAACACACTGGTTCCCCACAGAGTCTTGAAAAGAGCTCATTCAAATGGGGGGTCCTGAAGCTCAAGCTTCATTAATTTCACCGTAAAGCCACTTCCGCCTCTCATTTAATCATTTTGACAACTTTGAGAAATAAGTACTAGTACTAGCAATATACCTTTAAAAAAGATAGATGAGTGGGGCGCCTGGGTAGACGCAGTCGTTAAGCGTCCTGGCATTTGGCGTTCAGGGATCAAGTCCCACATCTGGCTCCTCCACTGGAAGCCTGCTTCTTCCTCTCCCACTCCCCTGCTGTGTTCCCTCACTCACTGGCTGTCTCTCACATAAATAAATAAAAAAATCTTTAAAAAAAATAAAAAAGATAGATGAGGAAATTGACTTATAGAGAAGTAAAGTCACTTGCTCAAGGTTGTATAGCTTGTAAGTTGTCATTGCTTTTCTCCCACAATCTCCTTCCAGGCTTTCTCCTCCTCATCTAACTAGATCTCCTTCTCCAAAATATACTTATCTTTTTCTGGCAATAAACTTAGCACTGTCCTCTGGGCTGTGTGGGGAACTTAAAACTGGTTCAACATTAGCAGCAGGTAAAAGGTCTCCTTTTAGGTGAGCCCTCAGGAGGAATATATCCTCTGGGGAGCTGCAGAGCAAGAAGAAAGTGAGGAAGAGGGCAATTTTGTCCCTATTAGATTTAAGCTATGCATTGGTTTCAGTTACACTTCTATTGTTCTATGAACAACAGTAATTTAAGAATTCAGGCTTTTCTGATTATATATTGTTTGACTTCCATCTTGTCCTCAGACCAGCTCTACCCTGTTGAGCCCCTTGATTCCACTAACTCTCCCCACCCTTTCTTAGTTCATCCTATTCTGCCCCAGATTCTTCTCAACCCAGCTTCCTAAGCCTTCTTTGGTTGTTGTTGTTTTACTATGAGGTGGGAGGGTGGAGTCTTCTTTCTGAGGCGTTTTTCTTCCCTCCCTCTCTCCAGCCCTCAGCCTGGGCTCCACCCTAGTAGTTTGTCAGCTGGCTTAAAAAAAAAGGAAGGAGGAGCAGGAGGTGAAGAGGAGGAAGAGGAAAAGGAAGAACAGCATTTTGCGGGCCCTTACACATTAAGTATCTGCATATCTCTTAGCTGTTGTTCATTAGGTTTCTTGCTTAATTTAGCTCATATTCCTCTTCTGACTCTTTGGGTATAGAGGAAAGCACAGGCTGTTACTTTAAGCAGGCAGTCTCCCTAAGGTTTAGGATGGGATGGAAGGAGTTGAAGATATTGCAAGTCGCTATTTGGTTTATTTTTTAAGCCAGCTAATACAAAGGAGAGCCTGTGGTGCTTCCTAGAAGAGGGAAACTGATCACAACTTCTAGTTCTTCATACCTCCTCCCCCACATCTTTTCCCTTGATTTATACATCAGCCACATGACGATTATTGACATGTCAAGAGGCAAAGAATATAAAGGAAAAGTTTTGCCTTTGCCCTTAACTATGGTCATGGAGTGCACAGTTTCCTGTGAGCCATCTTTGAGTCCAAATCTGAGACAGAAGCCAGTTCTAAAAGACTAAAGGGAAATATGGACTAATGTGCTGTTTGGTGAACTAAGGGCTCCTTCACTGGAGGCTCTTGCAAAGACATATGTTCTCCTTTCTCCGCCTAACAGCATGGTTCTTGATATAGCACAATATCCACAATATCCATTGTTTTGACCAAATGGATAGAAGAATGGACAAGGAAGAATCTTGGGTTTGTTTTCCAAGTTTCAATAATTCATGTTTTACAAAAACTGAATTTGCCATCTGAGGTCTTAGTTTTCCCCACAAATAAAGTTGAGGCAGTATTACTAAAAAGCAAACAAAAAACGAGGGCTTAAAATAAATTAAAGAAAGACTGTTAATAAGAATGTAAACTGTTTAGCTATCTGCAGATGGATATGGCTTCTTGAGAAACTTTTCCAGATTGGACAAGGAACTCATTATGACCTTGAGGAACACCTGGCTTAAACAGGGAATTGTATTGGCTACTCTTTAAAATTTTACTTCAGTTATATGCTGATTTTCATCTGCACATCACAAAAATGAATTAATTCTTGCTATAAACAGTTCAATGTCCTTTCATGCACTTGAATCTAAGAGAAAACTTTCTAGTGTTGCTGAAAATATTGTTGGTTGGAGTAGTGGGAATCCTATGTTAAGTAGAACTCCCCAAATTTTATACATTGAGATATTAAGTCTCCATGGGATAAAGTCATCCATTTTTAAAGAATGTGTGGAGAGTTGTACACTTGTGTACATGGTTCCATGTCAACACATCTTACCTTGTAAGCTAAGCTGATGGTGGAAAACGACTGTATAGTAAGATAGGGAGTTCTTTATAAAACCCCTACTACAGGGATATTTTTTCATTCAATAGGGATATGATTTCATTCAACAAATGCATATGCATGTTACCTAATCTTTGTCCTTTAGTTTCCCCATCTGTAAAATGGAGATAGTAACAATACCTACCTATAGGTTTTTAGAAGGATTCAATAACTATACGTGTATATAAAATATATATGTATATATGTGTGTGTACATATACATGTACGACAGAGAGCAAGAGAGAGAATATGTTTAGAATAGAGTTTGGCACATAGTTAATGCTCAATAACTATTATTATTGTGAATAATAATACCATGTACCCAGGTGATAGAAATGATAATGCCTAGTGCCTAACGTCAGGGACTTTATAATCTAGTAGGGGGAGGCAATTATATCAACAAATATGTGCCCTGAGGTAGAGAAAAGCATAGAGGAAACAATGGTTAGTTTTGCATGAAGGTATTAAGTAAAGAAGGGAGATGATCTTCAATTAGTCCTTTCAAGAAGGTGGATAGAGCTCTTAGGTCATTTCAGACAAAGAAAGCAAGATGAACTGAAGTATAGAGGATGGAACAAGCTTGGCATTTGCAGAGATTTGTAATACAGGTAAGCAGCAAAAGCTCTGCTGCTCGAGAGGTAGCTAGATTCCAGATCACAGCTGATTAAAGGTAAGTCTCAGGGTGCTGCTTTAGATGCCAAGGTGCATGTTGATTCCATTCAAGTAGTTAGCAGGTGAACTACAGCAGGGAGGACAGAGAATTTGGGACAAAGAGAAGATAAGATGATTAGAAAAAATTCAGGTAGAAATATTAAGCAAGTGGGCATATGTGTGTTGGGAAGTACTAGGCTCTGCATCTCAATTTCCTTATTTGGAAAAAAAAAACATCTTGGAGAGTATAATACTACCTACTTTCCAGGGTTGTTATAAAAAATAAATGAGGAATGGGACGCCTGGGTGGCTCAGTCAGTTAAGTATCTGCTTTCAGCTCAGGTCATGAGCCCAGTGTCCTGGGATGAGTTCCACATTGGGTTCCTTGCTCAGCGGGGAGCCTGCTTCTCCCTCTCCCTCTGCCTGCTTCTCCCCCTGCTTGTATGCTCTTTATCAAATAAATAAATCTTGAAAGAAAGAAAGAAAGAAAGAAAGAGGGAAGGAGGGAGGAAGGAAGGAAGAAATGATGAATGTAAAAGCACCTGACCCAGTGACTTGCCCATATTAGGTACTAAATACACAGTAGCTATTATTATTTATTCTGTCCCTCTGCTCTCTCTCTCCCTCTGCTTTGTTTCTTGTTTCTCTTCTCTTCCCTCCCCTTAAAAAAATTGTGGTTGAGAAGAGGCACTGAAAAGAGCTTGTAGTTGCTTTTGACTTCCTGGCCTCTTATTAAAACGAGCTAGAAAAGGATTTTCAGGTAAGCACAAAGAAATCCTAGAAATGTGGCTGTTATCCTATGGGTTCAGCTCTGCAAGGATCTTTACCGATGCTTGGCTGAGAGGCAATCTCAGGGGGTTGAGAACTCTATTCTTAGAGGTCTGGTACCTGAGAGACTAAAAGAGCTGTTTCACAATTCCTTTAATTCTTCCTTCCCCACCCACTCTTTCACCCTCACCTTCTTCCTTTATCTCTTGAGAAAAAATACCCCCAGCTCCCTCCTTCTTTGCTTTTACTCTCCTCCCTTAGAAGATACTGTAACCTCACTGTCCTTGCTGGTGTTATACTGTTACCATGGAGAGCGGGGAGGGGTAATTATCGCTTACAGTTGCCAGCTTTCTTGCTCTTTCCTTTCCTCATTCCTCTCTTCCTAGAGAGCCCCCACTCCGAATCCCCGCATTCCTTTCATCCTCCCCTGATGAGTTAGTTTAACCAGAAAGTATAAGTGACCAGGCAGTGTGCTTGTAAGCCTCGTCCTGGGACCGATAAGGAAGCGAAATTGATAGAGTTATACCTGCTGCTGCTGAAGACTGCGGCAGCCGCGGAGAGCGAGGCCGGAGCTCTCCGCCCAGGGCCCCGCCCAACCCCTCCCTTCTCCCTTTCGGTTCACAGCCCCACCCTTCCCCACCTTCTCCCGTCGCACTCCCCTCTAATCGCCTGCCTGTCCCATTTAAGGAACTCCACCCTCCTGACAGTCACACCCTTCCACTGGGTCTAGCGCGACAGGAGCCAGAGTTACCTCATCCACTCATGTCGCCCAGCGAGCAACTTTAGGTTCTGACCAGTATGAGCGCGAGATCCCTAATGGGACAACTTAGGTGCTTTTAAAAAACCTCGCCCCAGAGAACCTGCACGAGTTGTTGCCATTTTTCGCTGAAGCCTCTACCCTGAGCTGCGGGTGCCCGTATATGTTTCCATCAAACATAGACGTTTGCTCTCCACTCCCGTCCCTTTTTAAAGGAAGGCGCTGGGGTGTGTGGCATCAACTGCAACAGTAAAGTATCTTCTCGTGTTCCTGTCTTAAAGGAGTTCTTCTCTGCCTTAACTTTGTATTAAAGTAGTATTTGGGGATTTGGATTGGTTTTCTTAGCTCCTACCCCAGTCTTCTTTTCAAGGGCGCGTGGAGTTCAGAGATGGGTGGAGAGTGGGCTTGGCCGGAACTGAATTAGCAGAGGTGAAAGGGAAGCGGCGGATCCTCAGACTTGGCCACTTCGACCTGGCGAACTCACTGTATTTTTAGCCCAAGAAAAGATGTGCTTTGGAAACGGGGAAGAGTCTTCTTAGGAAGTCTGCTTTGCTAACCTACCCCCACCCCCCGAGTTTGGGGTTGAACGCTTGAGGGCTTTGTTTCCCCTTTTTTTCGAGGGTAGTCCAGCTGTGTCTGAATTGACTCCCTCTGTTCTGACCCTCCTCCCCATTTTCCAGCCACGAGAAAAAGAGGAAGTAGGGGCCTGGGAAAGAGAAGGCGAGAGCTAGTCCCCCGGTGCGCTGACAGGGGCGGGTGTGAGGGAAACAGCTGTCTTGAAATCTGCTCTGGAGTATGAGCCTCCCAGAGCACAGCACGAGCTTCGGACACTTCAGGAGTCACCAGCTAGCGACATGAACGGTAAGTGACTCCAAGGTTAGAACCCACACATTCCTGTCTCCTGGATCCGGATTCTACCCCCCAACCCCATACCTCTTTAGGTTTTGGCAGCGGGGAGGAGGGCTGGGGAACGAAGGGTATGAACACTATTGTGGAATCAAATGAAACTCAAAGAAAAAAATGACCTTGCTAAAGTGCTGAGCAAAGAGGGGCTAGGAAAGGGAGAAGCACTTTGGGGGAGATTCGAGGGAGAAATGAGTGGGGAGCAAGAGTGGATGGATTTGTCTAATTTAATCCGTCCCTTGCTTGGCTCTTTCGTTTCTCCTTAAGGAGAAGTTTGTCTTTGACTTAACGCTACGGGGCCAAAGTTGCAGCCAGAGATAACAGGATTCAGAAAGCTAACGCTCCCAAGTAATCCCCCTAAGCAGTAGCAGGTACCTAGAGATGCTTCAAAACGGAAAGAGGGGCGGGCAGGGAGTTAAGTTTCTAGCATGGGCCACTGGAGGTATCGAGGGGCTGGCCCCTGGAGGCAGCCCCTGGGTAGGAGCCGCTTTGGGCGCTCAGGCTCTTTAAGGGAGGGGCTGAGCTTGGTTAGAGGAGGAGCCTGGGTCCTGCCCAGGCTCTTTAAGACTTGTCCCAGGGAGTTGGTTCCTCTGTGTAGGTGGAAGATTGGCCTGAATTGCGGAGGTTGCTGTGGCGAATCGACTTTGCAGTGGTCACTTGGAAAAGCTGTCTTTTTTGTGGGCTTTTTTTTTTTTTGATTCTAAGAATCTGAGGAAATATAAATAGCAAAATAAATAAAATTTATTCTTTGGAAAAATAAATCCAAACAGATGGTCAAGGGAACGGTCCCTTATTCCCTTTGGTATTGTCTTTATTGCAAAGAAAAACATTTATTAAGCACCTGTCTGATGTCACTCAGTGTGATAATAACGGGACCAAGAGAATAATCTCCAAGTTTGAATTTAATACTAATAGAGACTGTGATGGTTTGGGGTAACAGACAGATCTGATTTGAAACCCAAATACCACCAATTACTAGCTGCATGACCCTGGACACTGCTTTTCTCCTCTAGAGAATGCGGATTGATAATCTTGCGGATTGATAATCTTATCTCGAAAGATATTTGAGTAGAATAAATACCATAGTGTATGTGACAGAGGCTGCATGTACCTCTTAGTCTTACTTCATTTTCCTATTCAGTTTGAGACTCTTTCTCTGGAACACTACTGATAGAATTAGTTTTCCGCTGTTTTTAAGACTCCTTGCAAATAGGATGAAAGGAGACCTTAGAAGATTGAATTAACTTGCCCTAAGGCTGAGGCTAGAACACAGGTTTTATTTGCCTCTGATTTAACATTGCTTCCACTGGACTTTATTTACTTATTTTTATTTAATTTTGAGAGAGAGAGTGAGAGCACAAACAGGGGGAGGAGCAGAGGGAGAAGGAGACTCCCCGATGATCAGAAAGCTGGAGGTGGGACTCAATCCCAGGATCCTGGAATCATGACCTGAGCTGAAGGCAGACACTTATTCAACTGAACCACCCAGGCGCCCCCCCCCACGGACTTTAGCACCTCTGAGAGCAAGTGCCACTAGCCTGCCTTTCACCCTCATTCTTCTGGCAACTTAACCAGGATGATAGAACCAGCAAGACCTTCGCACAGCAGAAACCAGTGACTCACAAATGACCTCATCCCATTCTTCAGAATTTTGGGGGGAACCGTTGTATATGAGTGTTGTTAATCTTTGGTGACTGTTGGGGACACAAAGAATGGGCTGGGAACAGTGTCTTCAGGTTAGCTTGGAGGGCAGAGAGCAGATAACAGGAAGGAGAGAAATATAAACTCAGAAGTATAAGTTATCTGTACATCTAGTCCATCCTCAAGACCAAATTGGTTAATGGCTGTACTTCCAGAGCTCTGGGGAGCTATAGGTCCCACTTGTTTAGGCTTTCAGGATACATTGGAAAGAAAATTAGATAAAAAACGTGAACTAGATCACCACTAACACTTTCTTCCCCCTACCCCCCATCTTTCTAGGATATGCATTTCTGAGATGGGGCCCTTGTTGGTTCATCTATTATTTGACACATCTATATATTCACCCTTGCCTTAAGTCAGTTATAGTTTATTACTTCACTTAAATTAATGAATAATGGGAAGATTGCCTTTGGCTATATAATTCCTTTGGCAAATATGTATTGGCATACTATGTGTCAGGCACTGAAAATTTTGTTAAAGATTAATTTTCTATTCCTTACTAAATATCTTAATATCTTAAGTCTTACTGTCTTCAGTGTCTTTTTTTGCCTGCTCCCTCCCATCTAAACCACAATCTTCCTTCAGGTTTTATTTTAGTCCTTGGCCCTCACATCAAGCCTTCTCTATCTCCTCAGCTGTTCCTTAGACATTGTACATCACTGTCTGTTCTGCTCAGTTGATACTTACCATAAATGAACTTATAATGCACTTATATTCATTACTGTTTCTTTAAAACAATATATTATTCCTTCAATTATTAATCCCAAATCAAATGCCATTTATATGAAAGTTTCCCTGATCCTTGCATATAGAAATAAACTTTTGAATTTCCATATCACTTTACCTACATTATCTGAAATCTGCACTACTCTCTTCCCTGTATTATGGTCACTTGTGTACATGTCTAAACCCCTACCCCTTTTTCAGAAAGAAAAAGGACCAGTACTATGATTTATTTTTAAAGATTTTATTTATTTATTCAACAGAGATAGAGACAGCCAGCAAGAGAGGGAACACAAGCAGGGGGAGTGGGAGAGGAAGAAGCAGACTCATAGAGGAGGAGCCTGATGTGGGGCTCGATCCCATAATGCCGGGATCACTCCCTGAGCCGAAGGCAGATGCTTAACTGCTGTGCCACCCAGGTGCCCCCAATACTATGATTTTATCTTCAAAATACCCAATTATCTTTCCTACGTAAACACTTGGTATGTATTTTCAAACAATCTTCTAAGATTTATTATTATATGTTAGCTAATTGAACATAATAAAAATTTTCGAAAAATCTTCTAAGATTTAGCTCCAAAAAGTCATGTTTTTGTCAATGAAGGAAATTTTGATTGGGATTATTGATCTAGATGATCATCTAATACAATTGCCATCTTATTTGTAAGTAGAGTGGGAGTGAGTAACTGTCATCTCAAGCTCAACTAGTTTACCCGAAGAAAGTGTGGGAACTTGTTTGACTTACTTTCAGATGCTCATATAATAATGTTTTCAGTTTTTGGATTTTTAAAAAAGATTTATTTATTTATTTGAGAGAGAGAGAGAAAGAAGGGCCAGAGGGAGAGGGAGAGAGAAGCTCCAGCAGACTCCCTGCTGAGCTTGGAGCCTGAGGTGGGGCTGGATCCCAGGACCCTGAGATCGTGACCTGAACCAAAACCAAGAGTCAGAGGCTTAACTGACTGAGCCACCCAGGCACCCCTCAATTTGGATTTTATACCTGGAGTTGGGTTTCTGATGTATATATTATCCCCAGCTTAGCTTTATTATCTAGACTTAGCTTCCTCACCTCTAAAATAATATGTTACTTTGTAATTATAGATAATGTGAGTAAAACACTGGACCCAGTGCCTGACTTCAAATACATATTACATAAGTGGAGAGTCTCATCATTTTTGTTACTTTAAGTAATTTATTTTATTTAAATGCTGCTTGTGTGTTTGGAGAAGAAGGTAGAGTAGTGGGGCAAGATGCTGGATTTAAATGTCTATAACATGCTAGGTGTTTTGTGTAATAAACTAAAAGATATTATCTTATACTTCGACTACATATATGTTATGTGGGCAAATTAAACTCTGGGATTATTAAACATTTTAAATTAGGAAGATATAACCTAACTATAGCCAAATCCAGGTATTTGATACCACTACGGATATCAAATCACTAGCATTTTGACCATTTTATTGTATCCTCAAACTCATCATTTCTAAAATAGAATTCATCATCACTCTTAGACTCTTCCCCTACCCCTCATTCCAAACTTCTTTTCATCTTCTTGGTTGTGCAACTTACCATCACCATAATCTTAATGAGGTTCATTAAGATCTAAGCTGGAGTTTTCTCATTGATGAATTCAGGTTACTAGTAGAAACTACCTCATAAGGTTGCAGTAAGGAACAAATGTGTTAATTTTATAAAGCACTTAGAAGAATAAATGACAGTGTAGTAAACAGTGGTTGAAATATGGTTGTTGTGGTTCGCATCCTCCATTTTCAAAATGCTGGCCTCAACTTTTTCCTCTTCTTCAGTTTCCTTATTTACCTTGTTGCCAAGGGCTGTTATTTTTTCCCCTTTGTATCTAGCATTAGTTCCTTTATTTTCATTCAACACCAACTTAACTTAGTCCAGAGGAAAAAATAATTAGCCTACAGACCAAAAACAGCTCACACACATTTTGTTTGCTCTAAATTGTTAAATTTTTCATTTAAAAAAGTATTTTAAATTGATAATGAATTCCACATTGATCAAAAGTCAAAATATACAAAAGGATATACAGTAATGAGTCTCCTCTTAGTCCTGTCCCCAAGGCACTCATTTTGCCTCACTGGAGGCAACTGAAGTTATCTGTTTATTAGGGATCCTTCCACAAACATTTTATGCATATCAAAAATGAGTAAATGTATACTTTTTTCTTCCTCTTCGCTTTTATACACAGTAAGACTCTGCATATTGCTCTACACCTTGTTTTGTCTATGTGAAAATATACTCTGGAGACTTTTCCATATTTGATGTAAAGAAATACCTAAATTCTTTTGTGTGACTGCAAAATTTTTCACTACAGTTGATCCTTAAACAACCCACCCAACTGTGTGGGTCCAGTTATACATGGATATATATATATATATATANAGATATATATATATATATATATATATATATATATATATATATATATATATATATATATATAGTACAGCACTATAAATGTATTTTTCTCTTCCTTATTTTTTTGTTGTTGTTTTCATTTTTTCTTTTCTTTTTTTTTTTTTTAGAGAAAGCAAGTGAGCGTGCACACGAGCAGGGGGTGGGCAGAGAGTAAAGGAGACAGTATCTTAAGCAGGCTTCATGCTCAGAGTGGAGCCCCATGCAGGGCTCAATCTCACGACCCTGAGATCACCACCTGAGCCAAAATCAAGAGTTGGACCCTCAACTGACTGAGCCACCCAAGTGCTCCCTCTTCCTTATGATTTTCTTAATACCATTTTCTTTTCTCTAACTTTATTGTAAGAATACAGTATATAATACATATAACCTACAAAATATGTGCTAATCAACTGCTTATACTATTGATTGGGCTTCTGGTCAACAGTAGGCTCTTAGTAGGTAAGTTTTTGGGAGTCAAAAGTTAAATATGGATTTTTCACTGTGAAGGGGTCAGCTCCCTTAACTCCCTCATCGTTCAAGGGTCAACCATATAGGGATGAGCCACACTTCATGAAGCAGTCTTCAATTGAATAGCATTTAATTTCCCAACTGTTGCAGTGTTGCTTGCAACAGCAATAAAAAAAAAAAACCTTGTAAGTATGTTTATCAGTATGCTAGGGCTGCTATAACAAAATGCCATACACTAAGAGGCTTAAACAACAGAAATTTATTTTCTTATAGTTCTGGAGGCTGGAGGTCTGAGATCAAGGTGCCAGCATGACCAGTTTCTGCTGAGAACCCTTTCCTGGTGTGCAGAAGGCTGTCTGTGCCTCGTATGCTCATATAACCTCTTCTCTGTGCTCCTGGAGAAAAAGAGTGAGCTCTCTTGTGTCTTTCCTTCTAAGGACCCTAATCCCATTGGATGAAGGCCCTGCACTTATGACCTAATTTAACCTTAATTACTTCCATAAAGACCCTATCTTCAAATACAGTCACATTGGGGGTTAGGGCTTCAACATATGAATTTGGGGTGGGGGATACAATTCAGTCTATAGCACCAGTATGTCAGTTTCCCAAACCTATACTTTAAAAAAATGATTGATTACCAGAATTTCAAAATTATATATTTTTTAATTTTTTATAATTTTTTGGGAAGTTTGTGACTCTATTTGGCATATTGTAAGTCTCTAATAAGTGATAGTTGTAATGCTTATGGCTTTAATTTTAAAATTTTATTAAGCTATGTTAGTTAGTCACCATACAGTACATTAGTTTTTGATGTAGCGTTCCATGATTCATTGTTTGCATATGACACCCAGCGCTCCATGCAATACCTGCCCTCCTTAATACCCGTCATTGGGCTAACCCATCTCCCCATCCCCTCCCCTCTGAAACCCTCAGTTTGTTTCCTGAGTCCATAGTCTCTCATGTTTCCTCTCCCCCATGATTCCCCCCTTCATTTTTCCCTTCCTTCTCCTAATGTCCATGCTACTCCTTATGTTCCACATATAAGTGAAACCATATGTTAATTGTCTTTCTCTGCCTCACTTATTTCACTTAGCATAATCTCCTCCAGTTCCATCCATGTCAAAACAAATGGAGGGTATTCATCCTTTCTGATGGCTGAGTAATATTCCATCATATATATATGGACCACATCTTCTTTATCCATTCATCTTTTGAAGGGTATCTCTGCTCCTTCAACAGTTTGGCTATTGTGGACATTGCTGATATGAACATTGGGGTGCATGTGTCCCTTCTTTTCACTGCATCTGTGTTTTTGAAGTAAACCCAGTACTGCTATTGCTGGGTCATAGAGTACCTTTATTTTTAACTTTTTGAGGAACCTCCACACTGTTTTCCAAAGTGGCTGTACCAACTTGCATTCCCACCAACACTATAAAAGTGTTACCCCTTCTCCACAATCTCTCCAAAATTTGTTGTTTCTTGCCTTGGCAATTTTTGCCATTCTAGCTGGTGTAAGGTGGTATCTCAGTGTGGTTTTGATCTGAATTTCCCTGATGGCTAATGATTTTGAACATTTTTTCATGTGTCTGTTTGCCATTTGTATGTCTTCATTGGAAAAGTGTCTGTTCATGTATTCTGCCCATTTTTTGACTTGATTATTTGTTTTTTGGGCGTTGAGTTTAAGAAGTTCTTTATAGATTTGGATACCAGCCTTTTATCTGTAGTGTCATTTGCAAATATCTTCTCCCATTATTGGATTGCCTCTTTGTTTTGTTGACTGTTTCCCTGGCTCTGCAGAAGCTTTTTATCTTGATGAAGTCCCAAAAGTTCATTTTTTCTTTTGTTTCCATTGCCTTTGGAGACGTGTCATGAAAGAAGTTGCTGTGGCCGATGTCAAAGAGGCTACAGCCTATGTTCTTCTCTAGGATTTTGATGGATTCCCATCTCAAATCGAGGTCTTTTCATCCATTTGGAGTTTATCTTTGTGTACAGTGTGAGAGAGTGGGCAAGTTTCATTATTTTGCATATAGGTAATCAATTTTCCCAGCACCGTTTATTGAAGAGACTGTCTTTTTTCCATTGGATGCTTTCTTCTGCTTTGTCAAAGATTAGTTGACCATAAAGATGAGGGTCCATTTCTGGGGTCTCTATTCTGTTCCATTGGTCTATGTGTCTTTTTTTGTGCCAGTACCATGCTGTCTTGGTGATCGCAGATTTGTAGTATAGCTTGAAACTAGGCAACGTGATGCCCCCAGCTTGGTTTTACTTTTTCAACATTTCCTTGGTGATTCCAGGGTTTTCTGGTTCCACACAAATTTTTAGGATTGTTTGTTCCAGCACTTTGAAAAATGGCATTGGTATTTTGATCGAGATGGTGTTGAAAGTGTAGATTGCTCTGGGTAGCATAGATATTTTAACTTTGTTTATTCTTCTGATTCATGAGCAGGGAATGTTTTCCATCTTTTTGTGTCTTCTTCAATGTCTTTCATAAGTGTCCTATAGTTTCTAGAGTATAGATCCTTTACCTCTTTGATTAGGTTTATTCCAAGGTGTCTTAATGGTTTTTGGTGCTATTGTAAATGGAATTGATTCCCTAATTTCTCTTTCTACAGTTACATTGCTGGAGTAGAGGAAAGCAACTGATTTTTGTGCATTGATTTTGTATCCTGCCATGTTACTGAATTCCTGTATGAGGTCTAGTAATTTGGGGGTGGAGTCTTTTGGGTTTTCCAAGTAAGGTAACATGCCATCTGTGGAGAGAGAGAGAGAGTTTGATTTTTCTTTGCCAGTTTGAATACCTTTTATTTCCCCTTGTTGTCTGATTGGTGATTCTAGGACTTCTAGTACTATATTGAACAATAGTGGTGACAGTGGGCATCCCTGTCCATTTCCTGATCTTAAGGGAAAAGCTCTCAGCTTTTCCCCATTGAGAATGATATTCACTGTGGGGTTTTCTAGATGGTTTTTATGAATTTAAGCAATTTTCCCTCTATCCCTAGACTCTGAAGAGTTTTAATCAGGAAAGGATGCTGTATTTTGTTAAATGCTTTTTCTGCATCAATTGAGAGGACCATAGGATTCTTGTCTCTTCTCATCAATGTGTTATATCACATTGATTGGTTTGCGAGTGTTGAACCACCCTTGCATCCCAGGAATAAATCCCACCTGGTCATGATGGACAATCCTTTTAAAGTACTGCTGGATCCTATTTGGTAGTATTTTGGTGAGTATTTTGGCATTGATGTTTATCAGGGATATTAGTATGTAATTCCCCTTTTTGATGGGGTTTTTGCCTGGTTTGGGATCAACTAATGGTAGCCTCATAGAATGAGTTTGGAAGTTTCCTTTCTGTTTCTATTTTCTGAAACAGCTTCTGAAGAATAGGAATGATTTCTTCTTTAAATGTTTGGTAGAATTCCCCTTGGAGGGGTGCCTGGGTGGCGCAGTCATTAAGCGTCTACCTTTGGCTCAGGGCATGATCCCAGCATTCTGGGATCAAGCCCCACGTCGGGCTCTTCTGCTGGGAGCCTGCTCCTTCCTCTCCCACTCCCCATGCTTGTGTTCCTTCTCTCACTGGCTATCTCTCTCTGTCGAATTAATAAGCAGAATCTTTAAAAAAAAAAAAAGAATTCCCCTGGGAATCCATCAGACCCTGGACTCTTGTTTTTTGGAAGGTTTTTGATCACTGCTTCAGTTTTGCTGCTGGTTATTGGTCTATTCAGATGGTCTATTTCTTCCTGTTTCAGTCTTGGTCATTTATGAGTTTCCAAGAAGGCATCCATTTCTTCCAGGTTGCTTAATTTATTGGCATATACCTGCTGATAATAATTTCTAATAATTGTTTTTATTGCCTTGGTGTTAGTTGTGATCTCTCCTCTTTCATTCATAATTTTATTTATTTGGGTCCTTTCATTTTCTTTTGGATAAGTCTGGCCAGGGGTTTATCACTCTTATTAATTCTTTAAGAACCAGCTTCTAGTTTGGTTAATCTGCTCTACTGTATTTCTGGTTTCTAATTCATTGATCTCTGTTCTAATCTTAAATCTCTTCTCATGCATGGATTAGGCTTTATTTGTTGTTCTTTCTCCAGCTCCTTAAGGTGTAAAGTTAGCTTGTGTATTTGGAATTTTTTAAATTTTTTTGAGTGAGTCTTGATTGGCTGTGTATTTCACCCTTAAGATTGCCTTTGCAGTGTCCCATAGGTTTTGGACTGCTGTGTTTTCATTCTCATTGGTTTCCATGAATTGCTTAAGTTCTTCTTTAATTTCCTGGTTGACCCAAACATTCTTAAAGAGGATGGTCTTTAGCTTCCAAGTGTTTGAATTCCTTCCAAATTTTTTCTTGTGATTGAGTTCCAGTTTCAAAGCATTGTGGCCTAAGAATATGCAGGGGATAATCTCAAATTTTGGGTATTGGTTTAGACCCCATTTCTGACCCAGTATATGGTCTATTCTGTAGAAAGTTCCATACACTTGAGAAAAATAAGTATTCTGTTGTTTTAGGGTGGAATGTTCTGTATATATCTATGAGTTCCATCTGGTTCAGTATGTCATTCAAAGCTCTTGTTTCCTTGTTGATCTTCTGCTTAGATGATCTGTCCATTGCTGTGAGTGGAGTGTTGAGGTCTCCTACTAGTAACATGTTATTATCAGTATGTCTCTTTATTTTCATTAATAGTTGCCTGATGTAGTTGGCTGCTCCCGTGTTGGGGGCAGTTATTTATAATTGTTAGATCCTCTTTTTGGATAGGCCCTTTAAGAAAGATATAGTGTCCTTCTGTACCTCTTACTACACTCTTTGCTTAAAATCTAATTTGTCTGATATGAGAATTGCTACCCCACCTTTCTTTTGAGGTTTGTTGGCATGGAAAATGGTTCTCCATCCCTTCACTTTCAGTCTAGAGGTATCTTTATATTCTAAATGAGTCTCTTGTAGACAGCATATGGATGGGTCATGACTTTGTATCCAATCTGCAACCCTGTGTCATTTTATGGGAGCATTTAGGCCATTCATGTTCAGAGTGATTACTGAGAGATATGATTTTAATGTCGTCATGTTGCCTGTGAAGTACTTATTTCTATAGATTGTCCCTGTAAATTTCTGTTCTGTATCACTCTTGGGGTCTTTCTCCTTTTAGAGAATCCCCCCCAAATATTTCTTGCAAGGCGGGCTTGGTGGTCACATATTCTTTCAGTTTCTGTGGGTCTTGGAAGCTCCTTGTCTCTCCATCCATTCTGAGTGAAAGCCTTGCTAGATAAAGTATCCTTGGCTGCATGTTCTTCTCATTTAGTACCCTGAATATGTATTGACAGCCCTTTCAGGCTTGCCAGGTCTCTGTGAACAGGTCTGACATTATTCTGATTGTCCTCCCTCTGTACATAAGATATCTCTTACCCCTCACTGCTTTCAAGATTGTTTCCTTGGATCTAAGATTTGCGAATTGTACTATTATATGTTGTGGTGTTGTTCCGTTCTCATTGATCTTGGGAGGGGTCCTCTCTGCCTCTTGGACATGAATATTGTTTCCTTCCCCAGATTAGGGAAGTTCTTAACTATGATTTACTCAAATATATCTTCTAGACCTCTCTCTCCCTCCATCTCCTCAGGGATCCCAATAATTCTGACACTGGAATGTTCAATGAGTCATTAATCACTCTCAGTTTGATCCCTTGGGTTTTAATCTGTTTTTCCCATGCCACCTCAGTTTCCTTCTTTTTTATCATCTTATCCTCTAGCTCACTAATTCATTTGTCTGCCTCATCTCCCCTGGCAGAGTATCCAGTTTGGACTGCATTTCATTCATAGCATTTTTAAGTTAGGCCTGATTAAATCTCATTTCTGCCCTTAGATATTCTATATGGTCACTAATAGTTTTCTCAAGCCTACATATTGACTTCATAATTGTTACTCTGAGGTCTATTTCTGACATCTTGGTTATATCCCTATACATTAGGTCTGTGGCAGAGGCCACTGTCTCTGCTTCTTTTTCTTTGTTGGGGGTTCCTCCTCATAATCATTTTGTTTAAGGGTGATTGAGGGAATGTACAGAGTCCAAAGTGTTAACCACAACCCAAGGAAGATGCACCTGTTTTATAGGGACAATAAGTTTGTTGTCCTCCTGTTCTTCCAGCCTGTCTTCTGGGGGAAGGGCCTGTCATGCTGTTATGTAGGGAACTGTGTTTGGGCGGAGATGCCCTGCCCCCTGTGGGGAGGATGGGCTCAGTGAAAACTGGTTTTTAGGGGCTTTTGTTCTTTGGTGGCTTTCCCTGGTGGCTTTCCATGTGTCTTCCAAGAGTAATAGCAGAAGTGGCCATACTCAAACCTTGTCTCAGAACAGAGGGATCGGAGTCTGCTCTTCACTGAACTCTCCAGGGCACACTGTCTCTGTTTCTGCACTTATTTCACTTAGCATTCTGGAAAACAGTGTGGAGGTCCCTTAAAAAGTTAAAAATTGAGCTACCCTATGATCCAGCAATTGCACTACTGGGTATTTACCCCAAAGATACAGACGTAGTGAAGAGAAGGGCCATATGCACCCCAATGTTCATAGCAGCATTGTCCACAATAGCTAAATCATGGAAGGAGCCGAGATGCCCTTCAACAGATGACTGGATTAAGAAGCTGTGGTCCATATATACAATGGAATATTACTCAGCTATCAGAAAGAACGAATTCTCAACATTTGCTGCAACATGGACGGCACTGGAGGAGATAATGCTAAGTGAAATAAGTCAAGCAGAGAAAGACAATTATCATATGATTTCTCTCATCTATGGAACATAAGAACTAGGAGGATCGGTAGGGGAAGAAAGGGATAANTAAAGGGATAAAGAAAGGGGGGTAATCAGAAGGGTGAATGAAGCACGAGAGACTATGGACTCTGAGAAACTAAGGTCTTCAGAGGGGAGGGGGTGGGGGAATGGGATAGGCTGGTGATGGGTAGTAAGGAAGGCACGTATTGCATGGTGCACTGGGTGTTATACGCAACTAATGAAGCATCAAANGTTATGAATCATGGAACTTTACATCGAAAACCAGGGATGTACTGTATGGTGACTAACATTATATAGTAAAAAAATATTTTTATAAAAAAAATGAAAATAAAGCCAAGGGCATCATGTTGCTTGTTTTCAAGCTATACTACATAGCTGTGATCACCAAGACAGCATGGTACTGGCACAAAAAACAGACACATAGACCAATGGAAGAGAATAGAGACCCCGGAAATGGACCCTTGACTTTATGGTCAACTAATCTTTGAAAAAGCAGGAAAAAATATCCAGTGGAAAAAAGACAGTCTCTTCAATAAATGGTGCTGCAAAAATTGGACAGCTATTTGCAAAAGAATGAAACTTGACAGCTCTCTCACACCATACACAACGATAAACTCCAAATGGATGAAAGACCTCTATGTGAGACAGGAATCTGTCAAAATCCTAGAGGAGAACATAGGCTGCAACCTCTTTGACATCAGCCACAGCAAGTTCTTTCATGGCATGTCTCCAAAGGCAAGGGAAACAAAAGAAAAAATGAAATTCTCTTTCTATTTTTTTGAAATAGCTTCCAAAGAATAGGTATGATTTCTTCTTCAAACGTTTGGTAGAATTCCCCTGGGCATCCATCAGGACCTGGATTTTTTGGGGGGAGGGGAGATCATTTATCACTGCTTCAATTTTGTTACTGGTTATTGGTCTGTTCAGATGGTCTATTTCTTCTTGTTTCAGTCTTGGTAGTTTATAAGTTTCCAGGAAGGCATCCATTTCTTCCAGGTTGCTTAATTTATTGGCATATACTTGCTGGTAATAATTTCTAATAATTGTTTCTATTTCCTTGGTGTTAGTCATTATCTCTCCTCTTTCATTCATAATTTCATTAATTTGGGTCCTTTTCTTTTCTTTTGGCTAAGTCTGGCCAGGGGGTTATCAATCTTAGTAATTCTTTCAAAGAACTAGCTTCTAGTTTCATCGATCTCCTCTACTGTATTTCTGGTTTCTAATTCATTGATCTTTGCTCTAATCTTAATTATTTCTCTTCTCGTGCATGGGTTAGGCTTGATTTGTTTTTCTTTCTCCAGTTCCCTAAGGTGTAATGTTAGTTAGGTGTATTCGGGATTTTTTTTTTTTTAAGTAAGGCTGGATAGCTATGAATTTCCTACTTAGGACTGCCTTTGCAGTATCCTTAGGTTTTGGACTGGTATGTTTTCGTTTTCATTGGTTTCCATGAATTGTTTAAGTTCTTCTTTAATTTCCTGGTTGACCCAAGGTTTCCTAATCAGGATGGTATTTAGCTTCCAATTGAATTTCTTACAATTTTTTTTCGTGTATTTGAGTTCCAGTCTCAAAGCATTGTGGTCTGAAAATATGAAGGGGAAAATTTCAGTCTTTTGGTATCGGTTGAGACCTGATGTGATCCAGTATGTGGTCTATTCTGAAGGAACTTCTGTGTGCATTCAAGAAGAACGAGTCTTCTGTTGTTTTAGGGTGGAATATCCTGTATATATCTATGAGTTCCATCTGGTCCAGTATATCATTCAAAGCTCTTGTTTCTTTGTTGATCTTCTGCTTAGATGATCTGTCCATTGCTGTGAGTGGAGTGTTCAGGTTTCCTACTAGTAACATGTTATTATCAGCATGTCTCCTTATTTTCGTTAATAGTTGCCTTATGTAGTTGGCTGATCCCATGTTGGGGGCATAGATATTTACAATTGTTAGATCCTCTTTTTGGATAGGTCCTTTAAGAATGATATAGTGTCCTTCTGTATCTCTTACTACAGTCTTTGCTTAAAATCTAATTTGTCTGATTTGAGAATTGCTACCCCAGCTTTCTTTTGAGGTCCATTGGCATGAAAAATGGTTCGACAACCCCTCACTTTCAGTCTGGAGGTATCTTTATGTTCTAGATGAGTCTCTTGTAGACAAGCATATGGATGGGTCCTGTCTTTTTATCCAGTCTGTGACCCTGTGCCGTTTCATGGGAGGATTTAGGCCAATTCATGTTTAGAGTGACTATTGAAGGATATGATTTTAATGCCATCATCTTGCCTGCGAAGTCCTTGTTTCTTTTTTTTTTTTTTTTTTTAAATTTTATTTTATT
>NC_048238.1:46201304-46214503 GCF_002007445.2 Ailuropoda melanoleuca
CCAGCTCAACTCAGGGGACCGGCTGAAAAAGGTGTCCCCTACTCCTCCGCCATCTTAACCTCCCCCCCAGTCCTTGTTTCTATAGATTGTCTCTGTAAATTTCTGGTCTATATAACTCTTGAGGTTTTTCTTCTTTTATAGAATCCGCATAAATATTTCTGGCAGGGCTGGCTTGGTGGTCACATATTCTTTCAGTTTCTGCCAGTCCTGAAAGTTCCTTGTCTCTCCATCCATTCTAAATGACAGCCTTGCTGCATAAAGTATTCTTGGCTTCATGTTCTTCTCATTTAGTACCCTGAATATGTTTTGCCAGTCCTTTTTGGGCTTGCTAGGTCTCTGTGGACAGGTCTGACATTATTCTAATGGTCCTCCCTCTGTATGTAAGAAATCTCTTCCCCCAACTGCTCTCAGAATTGCTTCCTTAGTTCTAATTGGCAAGTTTTACTAGTATATGCCAGGACATTGGTCTGTTCTCATTGATCTTGGGAGGGGTCCTCTTTGCCTCTTGTACATGAATGCTTGTTTCCTTCCCCAGATTAGGGAAGTTCTCAACTACAATTTGCTCAAATATAACTTCTCATCTTCTCTGCCTCTCCACCCCTCAGGGATCCCAATAATTCTGACATTGGAACATTCCATGTCATCATTAATCTTTCTCAGTCTGATCTCTTGTTTATCCCAGGCCTCCTCATCTTCCTTCTTTTCTATCAGCTTATCTTCTAGATCACTAATTTGTTCTTCTGCCTCATTTACTGTGGCTGTCAGGGTATCTACTTTAGACTGCATCTCATTCATAGCATTTTTAAGTTCGACCTGACTAGATGTCATTTCTGCCCTTAGAGATTTTATATTGTCTCTAACATGTCTCTGCAGCCTAGATATCAACATCATAATTGTTACTCTGAGGTCTATCTCTGACATCTTGGTTATATCCATATCCATTAGTTCTGTGCAGAGGCCACAGATTCTGCTTCTTTTCTTTATTGGGCCTTTCTCCTCTTAGTCATTCTGTTGAAGGGTGATTGAGGGAATGTACAGAGTTCAGAGTATTAACTACGTCCCAAGCAAGATGCACCTGTTTAGTGGGGACCCTAGTGTTGTTGTCCTCTTGTTCTTCCATCCTGCCTCATGGGGAGGGTCCTACCAGGCTGTTACTCATGCAACCCTGCTTGGGCAGAGTTGCCCTGCCCCGTCTGGGGAGTAGGCTCAGTGGAAACCGGTTTTTGAGCTTTTGTTCTCTGGTGGCTTTCAGCATTCTCTTCTGTCTCTTCTGAGAGTCAGAGCAGAAATGACTGCACCCAAACCTCTTACCCAGTGCAGAGAAATCATTGTCTGCTTTTCACGGAGCCCTCCAGGACACACAGCCTCCATTTCTGTCTGTGCTGCTATAAACCACAGCCTCCCACAGTGATGCATGCCCACAGCAACTCTCCCTGAGATTGATCCCAGGGCTGGGGTGTGTCTCTACCCTTTGTGCTTCTAAAATTGTCAGCCAACCCAGCTTCACCTGCAGCTTCTGGATCCCATGTGGGGGCTGCTCTAAAGCCCTTTAACCATTGCTATGCTCTGTGAGTCTGTGTGCAGTCCCCAGTGCAGGACACTTTTGCACTCCAGTGTTATATAACCTTCCCGGTGCCAGCTTATGGCAGCTCCCTCCCCCTTCTGTTTATCTTCCAATATCTGCCCTTCATCCCTCGCAACTGCTGGAGATTTTCTCCTTGCAGAGATCCAGATATATATTCTTACATCTCAGGCTGATTTCATGGGTGTTCAGAATGTTTTGGTGGATATCCAACTAAATTCAGGGGACCAGTTGAAATACGGTCCCCTGCTTCTCCGCCATCTTGCCTCTCTTCCCCACCAAAAATAGTTTCTAACCATTATATGTTTTGCCTTTGGTGTACAATTGAATTTAAGTTACATGTACATAGGGGTGATTTTCCTTTGTACTGTGTTAATACCATACCCAGTTTAATATTTTATTTACCTTACTTGTAGCTGTTGCCATTTAGGACTATTAGCATGTCAACACTTGCTAATTGTTGCAAAACATCTGCTGGTTTCTGGTGCTAAATCATAATTAATACTAAGAAGAAGCCTAGTATAAGTGTTACACAAAAATCTATTGGACATGGAATTAAAAATATTCAGTGAAATGTTGTCAAGCATGCATATGTACCTTATTCTGAAATCTCAATACACCTAAGTACAATTACAAGATTATTTTTCCATGCATTGTTTGCATATTCTAAGTTTTCAGAGTTTGAAGGCACTTTGAAATTCGTCCAATGTGTAGAAAATTCTGGATAATAGATAATCTAAGCATTTTTTTGTTTCTTGCCTTCTCCAAGATATCTTGTTTTTGGTAAAGCTAGAGTGCTTGTGGTTACATGGCTATAGAACACTGGCCATGTCCCAGGGAACAAAGGCTCAGAACTTTGTTCTATAAGAATACAATGTTGGCAACATTCTAGTGGGCAGAAACCTACTGGTTTGGCTCATTATATGATTTCTTTACGTCATGAGATAAGATTAGTGGGTGGCTATCTAGTTCAGTACAACCATGCTGCTCACCCTTCCTTGAATTCCTACATCACCATATACAATATAATGTAAAAAAATAAAAATAAACAGACAATGAATTGAAAGCCAAGAAAATCACAACAATATAATGAATATACTTGGTTGTCACTGCCCTTTGTGTTTAGTTTCTGATTATATCATAGAACTAAGATTTCTTGGACAAAGTGTATGAGCAACTTTAGGGTTCATATTGTATCATACATGTCTCCCCCTTCCAATTTAGTATTGTTAATATTTTACACATATTCTGACATAATTGCATGTATTTGCATACTCTCTCTCTACCCTTTCCAACTTCCCATGTCTCTTTCTCTCATTTCTTACCTTTGAAAGTAATTTGCATCGGGAAACTTCACCCATAAATAATTCAGCATGCATCACCTACAAATGACACTCTCATACATAACTGCATCAACAATATTACGCCCAAATAATTAACAATATTTTTATAATATTATTTAGTTGGGTCATATATTTCTAAAAGGTCCTCGGTGACACCTTTCCCCACACCATTCTTTCTGCCTGGAACATCCTTCAATCAGCCTAATTTACCAAATTCCAACTTTTCTTAGGGCCCAAGTTTCAATTCCATCCCTTCCATAAAACTCACACTGATATCTACTCTTACTCATCTTTAGTGCACTTGAGTTCCTGGAATGCTAAATAATCTGTACCAGTTATTTATGTGGCTCTGCTTATTACTTGTTCTCTAGTTGTCACCTACTTTATGTAAATATCTCTTGTTTTTAGAGTGGTATTTTTTGTCTCTGAAATTTCAATTATTAGGTACCATTTACACAATTTTTGACAAATCCTTATTAATATCATTTACTTACTTTTAGATGATTAGTGCAGCTAAATCTAAATAATTAACTATATTCTGGGTTTGATGTGGGGTATTGGTTTCCTAGGGTTGTGGCAACAAATTACCACCAATTGGGTGGCTTAAAACAAGATAAATGTATTCTGTCATAATTCTAGAGTCCAGAAGTCCAAAATTGTGTCATTGCCATGATCCCTTCCAAGGTTCTAGGAGAGAATCTGTTTCTTGCTTCTTCCACCTTCTGGTGGATGCAAGTGTTCCTTGGCTTGTAGATTCGGCATTCCAGTATCTACCTACACTTTCCCATTGCTTTCTCCTCTGTCTCTGCTCTGTGTGCCCATTTAAGGACACTTGTCATTGAATTTAGATCATACCCAAATAACCCATGATAATTTTCCTCAAGATCCTTAGTTTAATTATATATGCAAAGACTATTTCCAAATAAAGTAATATTCATAGGTTCTGGGAATTAGGATGTGGACATACATTTTGGGGGAACGTCATTCAGCCCACTGCAGTGTGTTATATATATATTTCTAATATATAGTAAATAACACAGCATCCCAAAACAATCTTAAATGCTTTAAGAAAGAAAAGTGCTTCATTATATTAGAGTTTACATTTTTCATAGTTTCATGCTAGGTAATAATTTTTCCATATTTTCATGCTAGGTACTAATCAAATACCTAATGAATTAATATATGTGCACACATATATACATACATATATGCATACATACAACATACTTATAAAATTGTCTAACATTATTTTGCCTGGATACAGCTGCTACTATGCTTGATGCTATCTCCCAAGCCCTTAGAATTGCCTAGTTCATTCATTTGTACAAATTAATGAATTCGTTTGTCTCATAGTGCTACATTTCCAGATGCTATTGAGATGGTGGTGATGTAAAATTTGAAATCCCTGTAGGTTTAATATAGCTTTACTTTTGATAATACTCAACTCCAATCATCTCTCCTTTCTCTAATACATAAACACCTGATATCCTTATTGGAGAAGGATTGGAGTTTCAGAAAGTTAAACTGACTTTTTGACTTAAACAATGAATTTGCACATATATGTCTTGATGTACATATTTGTGCACCCAGGCATGAATATGATTAGTTTAAACCTAGAGCAAAGCTAGAAGGTACTTGTGTATAAGAGCAGCTTTCCTCTTTCTGTTTAGGAGACTGGGTGTTATCTTACTACCATAAAAATACTCTTTCCTCTCTTTTCCACTTGTTTTGCTGTCTGCAGTATTTTGTTCTTTCATTTTACTTCTAGTCGTGCCTTCCCACTTTCAAGCTTTAAATCTGAACTATTTTATTTTATTTTTTATATTAAACATGTGAAATTATGACAGTAATTACATTTTAAGAAAACTGTTTCAGAGGGAGAAAAGATGGTGGAAGAGTAGGGACCACTTTTTCAGCTGGTCACCTGAGTCAAGCTGGATATCTACCAGACCATCCTGAACACTGACAAAATCAGCCTGAGATGCAGGAAGATACATCTGGATCTCTACAAACGAACATCTCCAGCACCGAATATTGAGGTACAAAGCAGGGAGCCGTGAATCCGCACAGAGATATCGGAAGATAAATGGAAGGGGAGGGAGCCACCGCACTCGGGCACTGGGAAGCAGTAGCCACCTCCACTGGGGAGGCGGTTGGACTCCTGGACTGGCACCTGCGAGAAAGCAGACTGAGACCATGAGCCTGGGAACACGCATGTGACCAGAATGAAAACTGGAGCTCCAGAGTGCTCACTGGAACTGGACTAAAACCAGGAGCTCGGGAGCACGGGCGTGTCCAAACTGAACCAAGGCTCCGGAGCACTCACTAGAACGAGACTGATACCGGGAGATCAGAAGCGCAAGTGCGCTGCCAGACTGAAAACTGGCGCTCCAGAGCACACGCAACCCACACTGAAACGGGGAGCTCAGGAGTGCGTGTGGGAACCAGGGGCGGCTGGCAGGGGTAGAAGAACAAAGGACAGAGACATGATGGCCCTGGAAGTGAGGGATGGAAACCAGGCTGTGGGACGCACAACATGGGAAGCTGCAGGGTTTTTAGCAGCACCGACAGAAACAGAATTAAAGTGGCCAAGAGAGCTCAGTGGAGAGTGGACTGCAATCTCTCTGTTCTGAGATAGAGGCTAGGATATGGCCACTGCTGCTCTGACTCTCAGAAGAGTCACAGAAAACCACCAGGGAAACCTGCCAGAGAACAAACGCCTGGAAATACCAGCTACGTTGTGCCCATCCCCATCCCCTTTTGCAGGGGACAGGGTGACTCTACCCAAACAGGGTTGCTTGAATATCAGCATGGCAGGCCCCTCCCCCAGAAGGCAGGCTGAAAAATCAAGAAGCCCACATCGCTAAGGTCCCTCTGAAACAAGTACACACTGTCTGATACCAGGTAAATAATTTGGGCTGTGTGCATCCCCACACCCTCTCCTCATCAGAATGACAAGGAGGAGAAATCCCCCCTGGAGCAAAGAAAGGGGACAGAGACTGTGGCCTCTGCCACAGAAATGATGGATATAGATATAACCAAATTCTCAGAAATGGAGTTTAGAGTAACAATGGACAAGATGATGCGTAGGCTTGAAAAACATATTAATGAAAATATTAATGAGATGGTGCACTGGGTGTTATACCCAAGTAATGAATCATGAAATTTTACATCAAAAACTAGGAATGTACTGTATGGTCACTATAATAATATAATAAAAATATTATTTAAAAAGAATCTAGAATCTCTAAGGGTGGAAATGAGAGCAAATCTGGCAGAAATTAAAAATTCTATGAATCAAATGCAGTCTAAACGAGATGCTCTGATAGCCAGGGTAAATGAGGCAGGAGAACAAATTAGTGAATTGGAGGATGGGATGGTAGAAGAGAAAGTTAAAACAGAAATTTGGCTCTAAAAATACAATCTCAAGAATGTACTCTGGGAAATAAACTGAGGGCTTCAGAGGGGAGGGTGCTGGGTGAATGGGATAGGCTGGTGATGGGTATTAAGGAGGGCACATATTGCATGGTGCACTGGGTGTTGTACACAAGTAATGAATCATGGAACGTGACATAAAAACTAGGGATGTACTCTATGGCAACTAACATGATATAATAAAAAAATTTATAAAAATAAAATGTAGATTATGGGAGATTACTGACTCAATGAAACATTCCAATGTCAAAATCATCAGCATCCCCAATGGGGTGGAGAAAGAGAGAGGTCTAGAAGAGATATATGAACAAATTGTAGCTAAGAACTTGCCTAATCTGAAAAAGGAAACAAACTTTCATGTCCAAGAGGCAGAGAGGAACCCTCCCAAGGTCTATGGCAGCAGACCTGCACCACGTCATGTCATAGTGCAATTCATAAATATTAGATCCAAGGATACAATATTGAAAGCAGCCAGGGGGAAGAATATACTGATGTACAGAGGGAAAAATATCAGAATACCGTCAGAACTGTCTTCAGAGACCTGGCAGGCTAGGAAGGGTTAGCAGGGTATTTTCAAATCTCTATCTGAGAAGAACATGCAGCCAAGGATCCTTTATCCAGCAAGGCTGTTATTCAGAATTGTTGGAGAGACAAGGAACTTCCAGGATTAGGAGAAACTGAACTTGTAACCACAAAACCAGCCCTACATGAAATATTACAGGGGGTTCTATAAAAATAAAAAGGCCCCAAGAGTGATACAGAACAGAAAATTACAATCTATAGAAACAAAGACATCACAGGCAACATGACATCATTAAAATCATATCTCTCAATAATCACTCTCTCTCTTTTTTTTAGATTTTGTTTGTTTATTTGACAGAGACAGCCAGCGAGAGAGGGAACAAAAGTGGGGGAGTGGGAGAGGAAGAAGCAGGCTCCCAGTGGAAGAGCCTGATGTGGGGCTCAATCCCAGAATGCCGGATCACGCCCTGATCCAAAGGCAGACACTTGACGACTGTGCCACCCAGGCGCCCCTCAATAATCTCTCTCAATGTGAATGGCCTAAATGATACCTAAAATGCCACAGGGTTGCAGATTGGATAAAAAGACATGAGCCATCCACTTGCTGTCTACAAGAGACTCATTTTGAACCTAAAGATGCATCCAAACTGAAAGTGAAGGGATGGAAAACAATTTTTCATGCCAATGGACCTCAAAAGAAAGCTGGGGGAGCAATTCACATATCAGACAGATTAGATTTTAAACTAAAGACTGTAGTTAGAGATACAGTAGGACACTATATTATTCTTAAAGGATGTATCCAACAAGTGGATATGACAATTATAAATATCTATGCCTGCAACAGGGGATCTGTTAGATACACAAGCCAACTCTTAACCAGAAGAAAGAGACATGTAGTAAATACTATGTTAATAGTAGATGACCTCAACACTCGACTCTCAGCAATAGATAGATCACTTAAGCAGAAAATCCACAAAGAAACAAGAGCTTTGAATGACATATTGGACCAGATGGACCTCATAGATATATACACTACCCCCAGAACAACAGAATACTCATTCTTTCAAATGCATATGGAACGTTCTCCAGAATAGACGATATACTGGGTCACAAAACAGGTCTCAACTGATGCCAAAAGACTGAGATTATTCCCTGCATATTCTCAGACCACAATGCTTTATTGGAACTCAACCACAAGGAAAAATTTAGAAGAAACTCGAACACTTTGAAACTAAGACCACCCTGCTCAAGAATGATTGGGTAAACCAGGAAATTAAAAATCAATTCAAACAATTTGTGGGTACCAAAGCAAATGAAAACACAATGGTCCAAAACCTATGGGTCACTGCAAAGGCAGTCCTAAGGGGAAAATACATAGCTATCCAAGCCTCATTCAAAAGAATTGAAAATCTAAAATGCAGTTTTTATATTCTCACCTCAAGAAGCTGGAGCTGTAACAGAACAGGCTTAACCCACGCACGAGAAGGCAGGTGATCAAGATTAGAGCAGAGATCAATGAATTAGAAACCAGGAGCACAGTAGAGCAGATCAACAGAACTGGAAACTGGTTCTTTGAAAGAATAAATAAGATCGATAAGCCACTGGCCAAACTTATTTAAAAGAATAGAGAAAGGACCAAAATTAATAAAATTATGAATGAAAGGGGAGAGGTCACAACCAACACCAATGAAATAGGAAGGATCATCAGAAACTTGTAGCAACAGCTTTATGCCAATCAATTAAACAACCTGGAAGAAATGGATGCCTTCCTGGAAACCTATAAACTACCAAGACTGAAACAGGAAGAAATTGATGATTTACACTAACCAATTAATTATGAAGTGATTGAAGCAGTGATCAAAATCCTCCCCCTCGCGGGGTGGCTGGCGGCTGGTGGTTGGAGGGCCACATGCACGGGGGAGCAGGCAGACTCGCGGTCAGCACCCACGACACACCAGACTGAGACGGGGAGCTCCGGGAACCCGCACGGGGCGGCGGGCGGCTGGTGGCTGGCGGGGTTGGAAACACAAAGGACAGAGACACGCCAGCCCTGGAAGTGAGAGCTGGGATGCCGGATGTGGGGCGCAAAGCCTGGGATGCTGCAGGGTTGAGCAGCACCAACAGAAACAGAGTTAAAGTGGCCAGAACATCAGTGGAGAACGATCTGCGATCCCTCTGTTCTGAGACAGAGGCTGAATTTCAGCTGCTGCTGCTCTGACTCTCAGAAGAGGCATAGCAAACCGCCAGGGAAAGCCACCAGAGAACAAAAGCCTGAAATACCGGCTCACAGGGTGCCCATCCCCATCCCCCCTCGCAGGCGACATGGAGACTCTACCCAAACAGGGTTTTCTGAGTACCGGCAGGCAGGCCCCTCCCCCAGAAGGTAGGCTGAAAAATCAAGAAGCCCACAACCCGGAGCGCCTGAGTGGCGCAGTCACTAAGCAGATTAGGGTGTGATCACAACGTTCCGGAAAAGAGTCCCTCATCGGGCCTTTCCACCGGGAGCCTGCTTCTTCCTCTCGCACTCCTCTGCTTGGGTTCCCTTTCTTGCTGTCTGTCTCTCTCTCTCAAATAAATAAATAAAATCTTTAAGGAAGAAGACCACATCCCTAAGATCTCTATAAAACAAGGGCGCATGGCCTGGGTCCTAGTCAACAACTTGGGTTCTGGACTACCCCACAATCTCTCTTCATCAGAATGATGAGAAGGAGAAGTCCCCCCCAGCAAAGAAAAGATAATGAGTCTGTGGCCTCTGCCAAAGAATTAATACACATGGATGTATCCCAATTATCAGAAATGGAATTCAGAGCAACAATGGTCAAGATGATGAGTAGACTTGAAAAAAGTATTAACGGAAATGTTACTGAGAATATAGAATCCCTAAGGGCAGAAATGAGAGCGAATCTGACAGAAATTAAAAATTCTATGAGCCAAATGCAGTCAAAACTAGAGGCTCTGACGGCCAGGGTCACCGAGGCAGAGGAACGCGTTAGCGAATTGGAGGATGGGTTAGTAGAAGAAAAAACGAAAATAGAAGCTGGTCTTAAAAAAATCCACGCCCACGAATGTAGATTACGGGACATAACTGACTCTATGAAATGATCCAATGTCAGAATCATCGGCATCCCTGAAGGGGTGGAGAAAAACAGAGGTCCAGAAGAGATATTTGAACAAACTGTAGCTGAAAACGTCCCTAATCTAGCAAGGGAAACAAGCATTCCTGTCCAAGAGGCGGAGAGGACCCCATCCAAGATCAACCATGACAAACCTACACCACATCATGTCATAGTGCAATTCACAAATATTAGATCCAAGGATACAGTATTGAAAGCGGCCAGGGCAAAGAAATTTCTGAAGTACCAAGACAAAGGTATCAGGATTATGTCAGACCTGTCTACACAGACCTGGAATGAGAGAAAGGCTTGGGGGGGCATTTTTAATGCACTTTCAGAGAAAAACATGCAGCCAAGGATCCTTTATCCAGCAAAGCTGTCATTCAGAATAGATGGAGAAATAAAGACGTTCCAAAATCGCCAATCATTAACCAATTTCGTAACCACGAAACCAGCCCTACAGGAGATATTAAGGGGGGCTNGAAGTACCAAGACAAAGGTATCAGGATTATGTCAGACCTGTCTACACAGACCTGGAATGAGAGAAAGGCTTGGGGGGGCATTTTTAAAGCTCTTTCAGAGAAAAACATGCAGCCAAGGATCCTTTATCCAGCAAAGCTGTCATTCAGAATTGATGGAGAAATAAAGACGTTCCAAAATCGCCAATCATTAACCAATTTCGTAACCACGAAACCAGCCCTACAGGAGATATTAAGGGGGGCTCTATAAAGGTAAAAAGGCCCCAAGAGTGATACAGAGCAGTAATTCACAACTGATACAAACAAAGACTTTACTGACAACATGGCATCATTAAAATCATATCTCTCAGTATGCAGTCTCATCGTTCATGGTTTAAACTCTCCCATAAAACGCACAGGGTTGCAGATTGGATAAAAAGACATGACCCATCCATTTGCTGTCTATAAGAGACTCATTTTGAACCCAAAGATGCATTCAGACTTAGAGTAAGGGGATGGAGTACCATCTTCCACGCAAATGGACCTCAAAAGAAAGCTGGAGTAGCAATTCTCATATCAGATAGACTGGATTTTAAACTAGAGGCCATAGAGAGAGATACAGAAGGGCACTATATTATTCTTAAAGGAAGTATTCAACAAGTGGATATGACAATTATTAATATATATGCCCCCAACAGGGGAGCAGCAAGATACACAAGCCAACTCTTAACCAAAATAAAGAGACATATAGATAAGAACACAGTAATAGTAGGGGACCTCAACACCCCACTATCAGAAATAGACAGAACACCCTGGCAAAAACTAAGCAAAGAATCAAAGGCTTTGAATGCCATACTCGACGAGTTGGACCTCATAGATATATATAGAACACTACACCCCAGAACCAAAGAATACTCATTCTATTCAAATGCCCATGGAACATTCTCAAGAATAGATCATGCTCTGGGACACAAAACAGGTCTCAGCCAATACCAAAAGATTGAAATTGTCCCATGCATATTCTCTGACCACAACGCACTGAAATTGGAACTCAACCACAAGGAAAAACCTGGAAGAATCTCAAACACTTGGAGGCTAAGAACCATCCTGCTCAAGAATGACTCGATAAACCAGGAAATCAAAAAACAAATTAAACAATTTATGGAGACCAACGAGAATGAATACACAACGGTCCAAAACCTATGGGATACTGCAAAGGCAGTCCTAAGGGGGAAATACATAGCCATCCAAGCCTCACTCAAAAGAATAGAAAAATCTAAAATGCAGTTTCTATATTCTCACCTCAAGAAACTGGAACAGCAACAGAGGGACAGGCCTAACCCACTGACAAGGAAGGAGTTGACCAAGATTAGAGCAGAAATCAATGAATTAGAAAAGAGAAGTGCAGTAGAGCAATAAACATGACGAGGAGCTAGTTCTTTGAGAAAATTAATAAAATTGACAGACCACTGGCAAGACTTATCCAAAAACAAAGAGAAAGGACTGAAATTAATAAAATTATGAGTGAAAAGGGAGAGGTCACGACCAACACCAGTGAAATTGGAAGGATTATTATAAACCATTATCAACAGCTATATGCCAAAAAACTAAGCAATCTGGAAGAGATGGAGGCCTTCCTGGAAACCTATAAACTACCAAGACTGAAACAGGAAGAAATAGATTTCTTAAATAGGCCAATTAACTATGAAGAAATTGAGTCAGTGATAAACAACCTTCCAAATAATAAAACTCCAGGCCTGGATGGTTTTCCTGGGGAATTCTACCAAACTTTCAAAGAAGAAATAATACCTATTCTCCTAAAGCTATTTCAAAAAATAGAAACAGAAGGAAAGCTACCAAACTCATTCTATGAGGCTAATATTACCTTGATCCCCAAACCAGGCAAAGACCCCCTCAAAAAGGAGAATTACAGACCGATTTCTCTAATGAATATGGATGCCAAAATCCTCAACAAGATCCTTGCTAATAGAATCCAACAGTACATTAAAAGGATTATCCATCATGACCAAGTGGGATTCATACCTGGGATGCAAGCATGGTTCAACACTCGCAAATCAATCAATGTGATACATCATATCAACAAGAAAAGACTCAAGAACCATATGATCCTCTCAATTGATGCAGAAAAAGCATTTGACAAAANTTTACAGACCAATTTCTCTAATGAATATGGACGCCAAAATCCTCAACAAGATCCTTGCTAATAGAATCTTAGCAATCCTTTTAAAAGGATTATCCATCATGACCAAGTGGGATTCATACCTGGGATGCAAGCATGGTTCAACACTCGCAAATCAATCAATGTGATACATCATATCAACAAGAAAAGACTCAAGAACCATATGATCCTCTCAATTGATGCAGAAAAAGCATTTGACAAAATACAGCATCCTTTCCTGATTAAAACCCTTCAGAGTGTAGGAATAGAGGGTACATTTCTCAATCTCATAAAAGCCATCTATGAAAAGCCTACTGCAAGCATTATTCTCAATGGGGAAAAGCTGGAAGCCTTTCCCTTAAGATCAGGAACACGACAAGGATGCCCACTCTCGCCACTATTATTCAACATAGTACTAGAAGTCCTTGCNACCTTGCAACAGCAATCAGAAGACAAAAAGGGATCAAAGGTATCCAAATTGGCAAAGAAGAAGTCGAAATGTCTCTCTTCGCAGATGACATGACACTCTATATGGAAAACCCAAAGGAATCCACTCCCAAACTATTA
>NC_048238.1:46214603-46214835 GCF_002007445.2 Ailuropoda melanoleuca
GAATGCAAGTTGGTACAGCCACTCTGGAAAACTGTGGAGGTCCCTTAAAAAGTTAAAAATTGAACTACCCTTTGGCCCATCCTTTACACTACTGGGTGTTTACCCCAAAGATACAGACGTAGTGAAGAGAAGTGCCATAGGCACCCCAATGTTCATAGCAGCATTGTCCACAATAGCTAAATCGTGGAAGGAGCCGAGATGCCCTTCAACAGATGACTGGCTTAAGAAGCTG
>NC_048238.1:46215088-46228632 GCF_002007445.2 Ailuropoda melanoleuca
ACTGAAGACTTCAGAGGGGAGGGGGGTGGGGGAATGGGATAGACTGGTGATGTGTAGTAAGGAGGGCACGTATTGCATGGTGCACTGGGTGTTATACGCAACTAATGAAGCATTGAACTTTACATCGGAATCCGGGGATGTACTGTATGGTGATTAACATAATATAATAAAAAAATCATTAAAAAAAATCCTCCCCCAAAACAAGAGTCCAGGGCCTGACAGATTCCCTGGGGAATTCTACCAAACATTCAAAGAAGAATTAATACCTGTTTTGAAGCTGTTTCACAAAATAGAAACATAGGGAAAACTACCAAACTCATTCTATAAGGACATTATTACCTTGATCCTCAAACCAGGCACAAAAAGCATCAAAAAGGAGAATTACAGACTGATATCCCTGATAAATGTGGACTCCAAATTTCTCAACAAGATCCTAATTAATAGGATCCAACAGTACATTAAAAGGCTTATCCATCATGACCAAGCGGGATTCATCCCTGGGATTCAGGGATGGTTCAACATTTGCAAAATGATCAGTGTGATAGATCATTTCAACAAGAAAAGAGTCAAGAACCATAAGAACCTCTCAGTTGATGCAGAAAAAGCATTTGACAAAGTATATCATCCTTTCCTGATTAAAACCCTTCAGAGTGTAGGGATAGAGGGCACATTCCTCAATTTCATAAAAACCATCTATGAAAAGCCTACAGCGAATATCATGCTCAATGGGGAAAAGTTGGAAGCCTTTCCCTTCCGTTCAGAACACCAAGATGCCCACTCTTGCCATTATTATTCAACATAGTACTAGAAGTATGGCAACAGCAATCAGTCAACAGAGACAAATAAATGGTATTCAAAATGGCAAAGGAGAAGTCAAACTGTCTCTCTTCGCAGAAGACATGATTCTGTATGTGGAAAACCCAAAAGACTCCACCTGCAAACTACTTGAACTTATACAGCAATTCAGTTATGTGGTTGGATACAAAATCAATGCTCAGAAATCAGTTGCATTTCTATACACGAACAATGAGACTGAAGCAAGAGAAATTAGGGAATCGATTCCATTTACAATAGCACCAAAAATCCTACGTGTTCTCCTAATTA
This sequence comes from Ailuropoda melanoleuca, assembly GCF_002007445.2. NCBI lineage: Eukaryota > Metazoa > Chordata > Mammalia > Carnivora > Ursidae > Ailuropoda > Ailuropoda melanoleuca. The sequence goes on from NC_048238.1 coordinate 46,216,193, forward strand.
ACTTAACCAGAGACATAAAGAATCTATACAAATCACTCTTGAAAGACATTGAAGAAGACACAAAAAGATGGAAAAGTATGACTTGCTCATGGATCGGAAGAATTAACATAGCTAAAATATCTATGCTACCCAGAGCAATCTACACTTTCAATGCTATCCCGATCAAAATACCAATGACATTTTTTAGAGACCTGGAACAAATAGCCTTTAAATTTGTGTGGAACCAGAAAAGGCCCCGAATCGCCAAGGCATTATTGAATAGGAAAAACAAAACTAGGGGCATCACAATGCCAGATTTCAAGCTGTACTACAAAGCTGTGATCACCAAGACAGCATGGTACTGGCACAAAAACAGACACATAGACCAGTGGAACAGAATAGAGAACCCAGAAATGGAACCTCAGCTCTTTGGCAACTAATCTTTGACAAAGCAGGAAAAAACATCCAGTGGAAAAAAAGACAGTCTCTTCAATAAATGGTGCTGGGAAAATTGGACAGCTACATATGGAAGAATGAGACTGGACCATTTCCTTCCATTATACAAAATATAAATGTAAAATAGATGAATGACCTCGATGTGACATAGGAATCTATCAAAATCCTAGAGGAGAACATAGGCAGCAACCTCTTTGATATTGGCCACAGTAATTTTTTCATGAGGCATCTCCAACAGCAAGAGAAACAAAAGAAAAAATGAACTTGTACGATTTCATCAAGATAAGAACCTTCTGCATAGCCAAGGAAACAGTCAAAAAAACTAAGAGGCAGCCCACAGAATGGGAGAAGATGTTCGCAAATACACTACAGATAAAAGACTGGTATCCAAGATCTACAAAGAACTTCTCAAACTCAATACACGAGAAACAAAGAAACAAATCAAAAAATGGTCAGAAGATATGAACAGACACTTTTCCAATGAAGACATACAAATGGCTAACAGACACATGAAAAAATATTCAAAATCATTAGCCATCAGGGAAATTCAAATCAAAACCACATTGACGTGCCACCTTAAGCCAGTTAGAATGGAAAAAATTGACAAGGCAGGAAACAACAAATGTTGGGGAGGTTGTGGAGAATGGGGATCCCTTTTACACTGTTGGTGGGAATGCTAGTTGTTACAGCCACTTTGGAAAACAGTGTGGAGGTCCCTTAAAAAGTTAAAAGTTTTGCTACCCTATGATCCAGCAATTGCACTACTGGGTATTTACCCCAAAGGTACAGACATAGTGAAGAGAAGGGCCATATGCACCCTAATGTTCCTAGCAGCATTGTCCACCGTAGCTAAACTCTGGAAGGAGCCAAGATGCCCTTCATCAGATGACTGGATTAAGAAGCTGTGGTCCATATATACAATGGAATATTTCTCAGCCATCAGAAAGAATGGTTACACAACTTTTGCAGCAACATGGATGGGACTGGAGGAGATTATGCTTAGTGAAATAAGCAGGGAATGACAATTATCATATGGTTTATCTCATTTATGAAACATAAGAAATAGGAAGATCTGTAGGAGAAGGAAGGGAAGAATGAAGTGGGATAAACAGAAGGGGAAATGAAGCATAAGAGACTATGGACACTGGGAAACAAACTGAGAGGTTCAGAGGGGAGGGTGGTGGGGGTTTGGGATAGGCCAGTGATGGGTGGTAAGGAAGGCACATATTGCATGGTGCACTGGGTGTCATACACAAATAACGAATCATGGAACAGTACATCAGAAACTAATGATATACTGTTCGGTGAGTAACATAGCATAATAAAAAAATATTATAAAAAAACTGTTTCAAAATAGAAAAGAAATTAACATACATCTACTCAGTATTTTTTACACCCAGTATTTCTTTTTTTCCCCAAGTGTCCATCAATCAGTGGATGGATAAAGAAGATGTAGTAGACATATATACAATGAAATATCACTCAGCCATAAAAATGATTGAAAGCTTACCATTTTTAATGACATAGATGGAGCTAGAAAACTATGCTAAAGGAAAATAACAGTCAGAAAAAGACAATTATCGTATGATTTCACTCATGTGGAATTTAAGAAGCAAAAAAAAAATGATCATGGGGAAAAAAGAGGCAAACCAAGAAACAGACTCTTAATTATAGAGAACAAACTGATGGTAATCAGAGGGTAGGTGTGTAGGGGGATGGATTAAATAGGTGATGGGAATTAAGGAGTTCACTTGTGAGTGCATTGGGTGTTGTATGTAAATGTTGAATCATAATTTCTACACGTGAAACTAATATTCTGTATATTAATTGGAATTTAAATAAAAACTTGGGAAAATTAGAATAAAAAATAAATCAGAGCTATTTTAGACAGTTGAATCCCTGATCCTCATCCTCCCAAGGCATTCTGCCTATCTTCATCAAATGCTCAAAAGCTTAAATATTTGTGAATTGACCACTTTTTTCCTGGATTCTTTCTAGAATTGAGGGTCCTAGGTGCCTTTATCCATCATCTTTCATGATATATCAATAAATAACTCTTTTTTTGTCAACTCAAATTGACTTAAAATCTGATAAGGATTCTGGACATTTGAGAAAGACTGAAAATAAAAAATTCCTCTTTGAACTACCCCCATACACATCTGTTCTTTTTTAAATAGCCAACCTTCTTCATAGGCTCAGAAATTTGAGAAAGCTGTATTCTGAAGCTCTAAAATAGCAAATAGGCAAAGTGGCTATTCTCTTTCTTTGAAAAGTGATAGTGAGTAACTACAGAACACTTAAAAACTGAAGCCATCACACAATGTTGAAGATGAAAAGAGGTTATTTAAAGGGAAAAATCTGATGGCACAGCTGTATGTTAATCCTTAGATGAACTATTAAAACTGTGATGATTATATTCAATATGTGGAATGGGAAGCCATCTTGAGTCATCTCAGTGAGAATTTTTTAAAAATCACCAAAACCCTAGGGTTGAAAATTCACTTACTCCTGATATTACATCTCTTCAGAACCTTTAAGTTTAGTATGTCATGTACAACGAGAAGGTAAAGCAGATAGTGTCTGGGGTTTTTTGTTTGTTTGTTTGTTTAACAATAGGTGTAGTTATATTCAAAATATGGAAGAAATCAGACTGAATATTAGAATTATTATTTAAATTATTTGACCATTTGGAAAAGAGAATTCTCAGTGCACAAAAAAATATTCACTATAGTAATGTGCAGATACGAATACTTGTCCTATTATATCTTTGTGCTACACAGCAAGAAACAGTAACTTCAACCTTCAGAGCTGCTTTTGAGCGTAGTCTTTTCTTGAGGAAGCTTACATGCATAGTATAGCTTCACAAATCAGAATATCCTTGCCATGGACTGGATTCACTTAGGCATAACAGGTACAGTTGAAAGTGATATACACAGAAGGAAATATGTGATGATACACTGTGAAGAAGTTACTGTTAAAACAGGAAAACACAGGGGCACCTGGATGGCTCAGTTGGTTAAGTGTATGACTCTTGATTTGGGCTCAGGTCATGATCTCAGGGTTATGGAATCAAGCCCCATGTTGAAGTCTGCTTGTCCCTCTCCCTCCCCTGCTCACACACCCTCTCTCTCAAATAAATAAACAAAATCTTTAAAAAAATAAAACAGGATAAACCAAACAACTGGCCTTCCAACATTACTTTCAAAGTCTTATAATAATGGCAGAAGAGGAGTAATGATTGAAGCCCTATTATGGACAGGGTTTTTGTTAAGAATTGATAGACCACAGGGAAAGCTTGGTCTACAGAAGCATAACTCATAATGGGTGCTGAAAAAAGGCCTTTCAGAATCTTATGTCATCAAGGCAATAAGAATAGTCTATATGGTATGAAAGTAACGTAAGTATCCACTGATGGATGAAGGTAGAGGGAAGATGTGGTACACACAAACACACACACACACCCACCCACAGGAATATTGTGCAGCCACAAAAAAGATGAGATATTGTCATTTTCAACAACATGGGTGAACCTAGAGGGTGTTATGCCAAGTGTAATAAGTCGGATTGAGAAATACAACTACTGTTTTTCATTCATACGTGGACTCTTAAAAAATACTGAATAAACAAATAAAAAACAGAATCAGATCTATAAATACAGAGAACAAACTGATGGCTGCCAGAGAGATGAGAGGATGTGCAAAATTGATGAAGAGAAGTGGGAGACACAGGCTTCCAGTTATGAAATAAATAAGTAACAGGAATAAAAGGCACTATAAAGAATATAGTCAGTGATATTGTGATAGTGTTGCATGGTGTCAGATCATAGGTACACTTGTGCTGAGCATAGCATAATGTATAAAGATGTTGAATCATTATGTTGTACATTTGAAACTAATGCACTGTCGTATGTTGACTATACTCAAAAACACTTAAAAAAAAAAGAATACTCTATATGTTCTTCAGTTTCTATACTCTTTTTGGTCAGGTTCCAAGATGGATTTTCCTGAATAATGTGTCTTTCAATAAAATGAATCACTGTGGATTGAGTAACAGCTGTCCTACTCTCCCTTGAGATTACTGGGATTCTGCTTTTTAATGAGGGAAGGGAGCTAGTTAGGTTAACAGACAAGTGGGAAATGTAGAAAAAAATGGGAGCTCAAGTTGATTTGAAAGATTCAGAGAATAAGGAATTGTTTTGTTGTTGTTTCAGGGTTGTATTTAAATTGTAGTTGTCTAACATATAGTGTAATGTTGATTTCAGGAGTAGACTTCAGTGATTCATCATTTATATGTAACACCCAGTGCTCAACACAAGTTCCCTCCTTATTTTTTTATTATTTTTTTAAATTTTTTTATTATATTATGTTAGTCACCATACAGTACATCCCTACTTTTAGTTGCAAAGTTCCATATTTCATTACTTGCATATAAGACCCAGGGCACCATGAAATATGTGCCCTCCCTAATACCCATCACTGGCCTATCCCAATCCCCCAACCCCCTCCCCTCTGAAGCCCTCAGTTTGTTTCCCAGAGCCCATAGTCTCTCATGGTTCATTCCCCCTTCTGTTTACCCCCCCTTTTTGATAGAGATTACATTAAATGTGTAGATAGCTTTGGATACAATAAATATTTAAACAGTATTTGTTCTTACAATTCATGCGTTTGAAATGTCTTTCCATTTCTTTGTGTAGTTTTCAATTTATTCCAAAAGTGTTCTATGGTTTTCACACTACAGGTCTTTCATCTCTCTGGCTAGGTTTGTTCATAGGTATCTTAATGGTTTTGGTGCAACTGTAAATGGGATAGATGCCTTGATTTCTTTTTGTGCTATATCATTCTTGGCGTATAAAAATCAACAGATTTTATATTCCTGTGAGGTTACTGAATTGATTCATCAGTTTTAGCAGTATTTTTGGTGGAGACATTCAGGCATTTTTTATTATAATAATTTTATTATATTATGTTAGGCACCATACAGTACATCCCCAGTTTTTGATGTAAAGTTCCATGATTCATTACTTGCATATACCACACAGTGCATCAGCAATACATGCCCTCCTTAATACCCATCACCAGACTATCCCATTCCCCCACACCCCTCCCCTATGAAGCCCTCAGTTTGTTTCCCAGAGTCCATAGACTCTCATGGTTCATTCCTCCTTCTGTTTACCCCCCTTTCTTCTTCCCTTTCTTACCCTACTGATTTCCTGCTTCTTATGTTCCATAAATGAGTAAAATCATATGATAATTGTCTTTCTCTGCTTGGCTTATTTCACTTGGCATTATCTCCTCCAGTCCCATCCATGTTGCAGCAAATGCTGAGAAATCATTCTTTTGGATGGCTGAATAATATTCCATCGTATATAAGGACCACATCTTCTTAATCCAGTCATCTCTTGAAGGGCATCTCGGCTCCTTCCATGACTTAGGTATTGTGGACAATGCTACTATGAACATTAGGGCACATATGGCCCTTCACTTCACTACATCTGTATCTTTGGGGTAAATACCAAGTAGTGCAATTGCTGGATCATAGGGTAGCTCAATTTTTAACGTTTTAAGGGAACTCCACACTGTTTTCCAAAATAGCTGTACCAACTTGCTTTCCCACCAACAATGTAAGAAAGAGGGATCCCCTTTTGCCACATCCTCTCCAACATTTGTTGTTTCCTGCCTTGTCAATTTTTGCCATTCTAACTGGTGTGAGGTGGCATGTCAATATGGTTTTGATTTGAATTCCCCTGATGGCTAATGATTTTGCACATTTTTTCATGTGTCTGCTACCCATTTGTATGCCTTCATTGGAAAAGTGTCTGTTCATATTTTCTGCCCATTTTCTGATTTGATTATTTGTTTCTCATGTACTGAGTTTGAGAAGTTCTTTGTAGATCTTGGATAGCAGTCTTTTATCTGTAGTGTCATTTGCAAATATCTTCTCCTATTCTGGGGCTGTCTCTTCATTTTTTTTGACTGTTTCCTTGGCTGTGCAGAAGATTTTATATTGATGAAGTCCCACAAGTTCATTTTTTCTTTTGTTTCTCTTGCCTTTGAGATATGTCATGCAAGAAGTTGCTGTGGCCGATGTCAAAGAGGTCGCCGCCTATGTTCTCTTCTAGGATTTTGATGGATTCCTGTCTCACATCGAGGTCTTTCATCCATTTGGAGTTTATCTTTGTGTATGGTGTGAGAGAGTGGTCAAGTTTCATTCTTTTGCATGTAGCTGTCCCATTTTCCCAGCACCATTTATTGAAGAGACTGTCTTTTTTCCACCGCATGCTGTTTCCTGCTTTCTCAAAGATTAGTTGCCCAAAGAGCCGAGGGTCCATTTCTGGGTTCTCTATTCTGTTCCATTGGTCTATGTTTCTGTTTTTGTGCCAGTACCATGCTGTCTTGGTGATCACAGCTTTGTAGTGTAGCTTGAAATATGGCAACGTGATGCCCCCAGTTTTGTTTTTCTTTTTCAACAATTCCTTGGCGCCAAGACCTACAAAGAACTTCTCAAACTCAATACACTAGAAACAAATAATCAAATCAAAAAATAGGCAGAAGATATGAACAGAAACTGTTCCAATGGAGACATACAAATGACTAACAGACACATGAAAAAATGTGCAAAATCATTAGCCATGAGGAAAATTCAAATCAAAACCACATTGAGATACCACCTTATGCCAGTTAGAATGGCAAAAATTGACAAGGCATGAAACAACAAATGTTGGAGATGATGTGGAGTAAGGGAATCCCTCCTACACTGTTGGTGGGAATGCAAGTTGGTACAGCCACTTTGGAAAACAGTGTGGAGGTCCCTTAAAACGTTAAAAATTGAGCTACCCTATGATCCAGCAATTGCACTACTCGGTATTTACCCAACCATACAGATGTAGTGAAGAGAAGGACCATATGCACCCTAATTTTCATAGCAGCATTGTCCACAATAGCTAAATCATGGAAGGAGCTGAGATGCCCTTCAAGAGATGACTGGATTAGGAAGATGTGGTCCATATGTACAATGGACTATTACTCAGCCATCAAAAAGAATGATTTCTCAACATTTGCTGCAACATGGATGGCACTGAAGGAGATAATGCTAGGGAAATAAGTCAAGTAGAGAAAGACAATTATCATATGGTTTCTCTCATTTTTGGAACATAAGAAGTAGGAAGATCCGTAGGAGAAGAAAGGGAAGAAGAGGGGGGGTAAAAAGAAGGGGGAATGAACCATGAGAGACTATGGACTCTGGGAAACAAACTGAAGACTTCAGGGGGGGACGGGAATGGGATAGGCTGGTGATGGGTATTAAGGAGGGCATGTATTGCATGGTGCACTGTGTGTTATACGCAAGTAATGAATCATGGAACTTTACATCAGAAACTAGGGATGTACTGTGTGGTGACACCACAATATAATGAAAAAATATTATTAAAAAAATAAAAAATAATAAAATCTTCCTTAAAAATTAAATAAAAGAGTCTCTTTTGGTTTGCCTCCTTCTTTCTTTTTTTTCCTTCCCTCTGTTCATCTGTTTTGTTTCTTAAATTCCATATATGAGGGAAACCATGTGATATTTGTCTTTCTTTGGCTGACTTATTTCACTTAACACAACACAGTCTAGCTCCATCCACATCATTGCAATGGCAAGATTTCATTCTTTTTATCCATACATTAGTGGATAGTGGTCTTTCCATAATTTGACTATTGATAATGCTACTGTGATCATTGGGGTGTATGTGCCCCTTCGATTCAGTATTTTTGTATCCTTTGGGTAAATTCCTAGTAGTGCAATTGCTGGGCCATAGGGTAGTTGTATTTTTAACATTTTCAGAAACCTCCATCCTGTTTTCCAGAGTGGCTGCACCAGTTTTCATTCCCACTAACAGTGTAAAAGTGTTCCACTTTCTCTGCATCCTTGTGAACATCTTTTGTTCCCTGCGTTGTTATTTTTAGCCAGACAGGTGTGAGCTGTTATCTCATCATGGTTTTGCTTAGTATTTCCTTGATGATGAGTGATGCTGAGCACCTTTTCATGTGTCTGTTAGCCATCTCTATGTCTTCTTTGGAGACATGTCTATTCATGTCTTTTTGCCATTTCTTAACTGGATTATTTGTTTTTTGGGTGTTGAGTTTCAGAAATTCCTCATGGATTTTGGATAGTAATCCTTTATCAGATATGTCATTTGCAAATATATTTTCCCATTCTGTAGGCTGCGTTTTAGTTTTTTTTTTCCTTTGCTGTGCAGAAGTTTTTATCTTGATGAAGTTCCAATAGTTTATTTTTACTTTTGTTTCCCTTGCTCCAGGAGACATTTCTAGTAAGAAATTCCTGTGGTCAGTGTCAAAGAGTTTACTGCCTGTGTTTTCCTTGAGGATTTTGATGGTTTCCAATCTCACAGTTAGGGCTTTCATCCATTTTGAAATTATTTTTTATATGATGTATGAAAGTGGTCCAGTTTCATTATTTTGCTTGTAGCTGTCCAGTTTGCCCAGCAGCATTTGTTGAAGAGACTGTCTTTTTTGCATTGGATATTCTTTCCTGCTTATCACAAATTAGTTGACCATGTAATTGTGAGTGCATTTCTGGATTTTCTATTCTGTTCCATTGATCTATGTGTCTATTTTTGTGCCAGGACCATGCCATCTTAATGACTATAGCTTTGCAATATAGCTTGAAATCTGGAATTGTGACGCCTCCAGTTTTGGTTTTTTTTCCCAAATTGTTTTGGCTATTGAAGGTCTTTTGTGGACCCATTCAAATTTTAGGATTGTTTGTTCTAGCTCTGTGGAAATTGCTGGTGGTATTTTGATAAGAATTGAATTAAATGTGTAGATTGCTTTGGTTACTATAGACATTTTAATGATATTTGCTCCTTGAAACCATGAGCATGGACTGTTTTTCCATTTCTTTGTGTCATCTTCAATTTCTTTCATAAGTGTTCTAGCATTCAGAATACTGATATTTTTACCTCTTTGATTAGGTTTATTCCTATGTATCTTGTAGTTCCTCGTACAATTGGAAATGGGATTGATTCTCTGATTTCTCTTCTGCTGCTTCATTATTGGTGTATAGAAATGCGGGGCGCCTGGGTGGCTCAGTCGTTAAGTGTCTGCCTTTGGCTCAGGGCTTGATCCCTGTATTCTGGGATTGAGCCCCATGTCAGGCTCTTCTGCTGGGAGCCTGCTTCTTCCTCTCCCACTCCCCCTGCTTGTGTTCCCTCTCTCGCTGGCTGTCTCTACCTCTGTCAAATAAATAAATAAAGTCTTTTTTTTAAAAAAAGAAATGCAACAGATTTCTTTATGCTGATTTTGTATCCTGCAACTTTGCTGAATGCCTGTATCACTTCTAGCAAGTTTTTGGTGGAGTCTTTTGAATTTTTACATAGAGTATCATGTGGTCTGTGAATACTGAAAATTTTTTTTATCTTTTTTTTAAATTTTATTTTATTATATTATGTTAATCACCATACAGTACATCCCCAGATTCCGATGTAAAGTTTGATGCTTCATTAGTTGCGTATAACACCCAGTGCACCATGCAATACGTGCCCTCCTTACTACCCATCACCAGTCTATCCCATTCCCCCACCCCCTCCCCTCTGAAGTCTTCAGTTTGCCTCTCACAGTCCATAGTCTCTCATGTTTCATTCCCCCTTCTGATTACCCCCCTTTTCTTTATCCCTTTCTTCCCCTACCGATCATCCTAGTTCTTATGTTCCATAGATGAGAGAAATCATATGATAATTGTCTTTCTCTGCTTGACTTATTTCACTTAGCATTATCTCCTCCAGTGCCGTCCATGTTGCAGCAAATGTTGAGAATTCGTTCTTTCTGATAGCTGAGTAATATTCCATTGTATATATGGACCACAGCTTCTTAATCCAGTCATCTGTTGAAGGGCATCTCGGCTCCTTCCATGATTTGGCTATTGTGGACAATGCAGCTATGAACATTGGGGTGCATATGGCCCTTCTCTTTACTACGTCTGTATCTTTGGGGTAAACACCCAGTAGTGCAATGGCTGGGTCATAGGGTAGTTCAATTTTTAACTTTTTAAGGGACCTCCACACTGTTTTCCAGAGTGGCTGTACCAACTTGCATTCCCACCAACAATGTAGGAGGGATCCCCTTTCTCCACATCCTCTCCAACAATTGTTGTTTCTTGCCTTGTCTATCTTTGCCATTCTAACTGGCGTAAGGTGGTATCTCAGTGTGGTTTTGATTTGAATTTCCCTGATGGCTAATGATTTTGAACATTTTTTCATGTGTCTGTTAGCCATTTGTATGTCTTCATTTCTTTATTGTGAATAATTCTTTTAATATACTGTTGGATTTGATTTGCTTGTATATTGGTGAGATTTTTTGCATCCCTGTTCATCAGGGATATTGGCCTATAATTCTCCTTTTAAGTGGGGTCCTTGCAGTGTTTTAGAATCAAGGTAATGCTGGCCTTGTAGAATGAGTTTAGAAGTTTTCCTTCCATTTCGATTTTTGGAACACTTTGAGAAAAATAAGTATTAACAGTTCTCTAAATATCTGGTAGAATGTCTCTGGGAAGCCATCTCACTCTAGACTTGTTTTTTGGGGGGAGATTTTTGAATACTGATTCCATTTCCTTGTTGGTTATAGGTCTGTTCAAATTTTATGTTTCTTCTGGTTTCAGTGCTGGTAATTTATATATTTCTACAAATTTATCCATTCCTTCCAGATTGCCCAATTTGTTGGCATATAATTTTTCATAATATTCATTTATAACTATTTGTATTTCTGTGGTGTTGGTTGTGATCTCCCTGCTTTCATTCATGATTTTATTTACTAGGGTCCTTTCTTGTTTCTTTAAATAAGGCTGGCTGGTGGTTTATCTATTTTACAACGTTTTTCAAAGAACCAACTCCTAGTTTACCAATGTGTTCAATTTTTTTTAAAGATTTATTACCCTCAAATTTATTGCCAATTTTGAGATTGACAACTTCCAGGCTTTAAATACATCAGGAAAAATCATGAGACTAAAAGGATAAAGGCTTCTGAAAAAGTCACACTTGGGGGGGGGCTCAGACCTTAAAATAAGATTTCCTAGGACTTTTTCCTTTTTTTTTTTAAGATTTTTATTTATTTGACAGAGAGAGACAGTGAGAGAGGGAACACAAGCAGGGGGAGTGGGAGAGGAAGAAGCAGGCTCCCAGCGGATGAGCCCAATGTGGGGCTCAATCCCAGAATGCCGGGATCACACCCTGAGTCGAAGGCAGATGCTTAACAACTGCGCCACCCAGGTGCCCCATCCTAAGCCTTTTTCCAGTACAATCTTGAAAGCTGTGAAATTGTAGAGAATGTAAGCCTTGTGCTACTTAATAATTTAATAACCTAGGTTTTCCAGATCAGGGACAAGTTATAGTATTATGCCTAGCTATTGTTATAGACTTAGGTCCCATGAGGTTTTTGTTAATTTAAATTCAATTAATTAACATATAATGTATTATTTGTTTCAGGGGTACAGTTCTGTGATTCGTCAGTCTTATATAATACCCAGTGCTCATTACAACACATATCCTCCACTATGTCCATCACCCAGCTACTCCATCCCCCACTCCCTCTGCTCCAGCAACCCTCAGTTTGTTTCCTAAGATTAAGAGCCTCTTATGGTTTATCTCCCTCTCTGGTTTTGTCTTCTTTCATTTTTTCCTCTTTCCCCTATGATCCTCTGCCTTGTTTCTTAAATTCCACATATCAGTGAGATCATATGATAATTGTCTTTCTCCAATTGACTTATTTTGCTTAGCATAATACACTCTAATTCCAGCCATGTATATGCAAATGGCAAGATTCCATGTTTTTTGGTGGCTGCATAATATTTCATTGTGTATATATACCACCTCTTCTTTATCCATTCATCTGTCAATGGACATCTGGGTTCTTTCCGTAATTTGGCTATTGCGGACATTGCTGCTATAAACATTGGGGTGAAGGTGTCCCTTTGGAACACTACATTTGTATCTTTGGGGTAAATACCCAGTA
>NC_048238.1:46229286-46283552 GCF_002007445.2 Ailuropoda melanoleuca
GGAGCCTGCTTCTTCCTCTCCCACTCCCCCTGCTTGTGTTCCCTCTCTCGCTGGCTGTCTCTACCTCTGTCAAATAAATAAATAAAGTCTTTTTTTTAAAAAAAGAAATGCAACAGATTTCTTTATGCTGATTTTGTATCCTGCAACTTTGCTGAATGCCTGTATCACTTCTAGCAAGTTTTTGGTGGAGTCTTTTGAATTTTTACATAGAGTATCATGTGGTCTGTGAATACTGAAAATTTTTTTNGGTAGTTCAATTTTTAACTTTTTAAGGGACCTCCACACTGTTTTCCAGAGTGGCTGTACCAACTTGCATTCCCACCAACAATGTAGGAGGGATCCCCTTTCTCCACATCCTCTCCAACAATTGTTGTTTCTTGCCTTGTCTATCTTTGCCATTCTAACTGGCGTAAGGTGGTATCTCAGTGTGGTTTTGATTTGAATTTCCCTGATGGCTAATGATTTTGAACATTTTTTCATGTGTCTGTTAGCCATTTGTATGTCTTCATTTCTTTATTGTGAATAATTCTTTTAATATACTGTTGGATTTGATTTGCTTGTATATTGGTGAGATTTTTTGCATCCCTGTTCATCAGGGATATTGGCCTATAATTCTCCTTTTAAGTGGGGTCCTTGCAGTGTTTTAGAATCAAGGTAATGCTGGCCTTGTAGAATGAGTTTAGAAGTTTTCCTTCCATTTCGATTTTTGGAACACTTTGAGAAAAATAAGTATTAACAGTTCTCTAAATATCTGGTAGAATGTCTCTGGGAAGCCATCTCACTCTAGACTTGTTTTTTGGGGGGAGATTTTTGAATACTGATTCCATTTCCTTGTTGGTTATAGGTCTGTTCAAATTTTATGTTTCTTCTGGTTTCAGTGCTGGTAATTTATATATTTCTACAAATTTATCCATTCCTTCCAGATTGCCCAATTTGTTGGCATATAATTTTTCATAATATTCATTTATAACTATTTGTATTTCTGTGGTGTTGGTTGTGATCTCCCTGCTTTCATTCATGATTTTATTTACTAGGGTCCTTTCTTGTTTCTTTAAATAAGGCTGGCTGGTGGTTTATCTATTTTACAACGTTTTTCAAAGAACCAACTCCTAGTTTACCAATGTGTTCAATTTTTTTTAAAGATTTATTACCCTCAAATTTATTGCCAATTTTGAGATTGACAACTTCCAGGCTTTAAATACATCAGGAAAAATCATGAGACTAAAAGGATAAAGGCTTCTGAAAAAGTCACACTTGGGGGGGGGCTCAGACCTTAAAATAAGATTTCCTAGGACTTTTTCCTTTTTTTTTTTAAGATTTTTATTTATTTGACAGAGAGAGACAGTGAGAGAGGGAACACAAGCAGGGGGAGTGGGAGAGGAAGAAGCAGGCTCCCAGCGGATGAGCCCAATGTGGGGCTCAATCCCAGAATGCCGGGATCACACCCTGAGTCGAAGGCAGATGCTTAACAACTGCGCCACCCAGGTGCCCCATCCTAAGCCTTTTTCCAGTACAATCTTGAAAGCTGTGAAATTGTAGAGAATGTAAGCCTTGTGCTACTTAATAATTTAATAACCTAGGTTTTCCAGATCAGGGACAAGTTATAGTATTATGCCTAGCTATTGTTATAGACTTAGGTCCCATGAGGTTTTTGTTAATTTAAATTCAATTAATTAACATATAATGTATTATTTGTTTCAGGGGTACAGTTCTGTGATTCGTCAGTCTTATATAATACCCAGTGCTCATTACAACACATATCCTCCACTATGTCCATCACCCAGCTACTCCATCCCCCACTCCCTCTGCTCCAGCAACCCTCAGTTTGTTTCCTAAGATTAAGAGCCTCTTATGGTTTATCTCCCTCTCTGGTTTTGTCTTCTTTCATTTTTTCCTCTTTCCCCTATGATCCTCTGCCTTGTTTCTTAAATTCCACATATCAGTGAGATCATATGATAATTGTCTTTCTCCAATTGACTTATTTTGCTTAGCATAATACACTCTAATTCCAGCCATGTATATGCAAATGGCAAGATTCCATGTTTTTTGGTGGCTGCATAATATTTCATTGTGTATATATACCACCTCTTCTTTATCCATTCATCTGTCAATGGACATCTGGGTTCTTTCCGTAATTTGGCTATTGCGGACATTGCTGCTATAAACATTGGGGTGAAGGTGTCCCTTTGGAACACTACATTTGTATCTTTGGGGTAAATACCCAGTACTGCAATTGTTGGGCCATAAGGTAACTCTATTTTCAACTTATTGGTGTCTCCATACCGTTTTCCAGAGTGGCTGTAACAGTTTGCACTCCCAAAAATAGTGTAAGAGAGTTCCCCTATCTCCCCATACTCTCCAACATCTGTTGTTTCCTGAGTTGTTCATCTTAGCCATTCTTACTGGTGTGAGGTGGTATCTCGTTGTGATTTTGATTTGAATTTCTGTGATGCTGAGAGACATTGAGCATTTTTTTACATTTGTCTGTTGGCTATTTGTATGTCTTCTTTGGAGAAATGTCTGTTCGTGTCTTCTGCCCATTTCTTGACTGCATCTTTTGTTTTTTGGGTGTTGAGATTCATAAGTTGTTTATTAGATATTTAGTACTATCCCTATATCTGTCAAGACTTTTGCAAATATTTCCTCCAATTCCATAGATTTCCTCTTAGTTTTGGTGGCCATTTCCTTTGTTATGCAAAAGCCCTTTAACTTGATGAAGTCCTAATAGTTTATTTTTGCTTTTCCTTCTCTTGCCTTTAGAGACTTGTCTAACAAGCAGGTGCTGTGACCAAGGTCAAAGAGGTTGTTGACTGTTCTCCTCTAGGATTTTGTTGGATTACTGTCTCATATTTAGGTCTTCCATCCACTTTGAGTTTATTTTTGTGTATAATGTAAGAAAGTGATGCAGTTCATTCTTCTGCATTTGGCTGTCCAATTTTCCCAATAGGAAGAGACTGTCTTTTTTCCACTGGATACTTTTTCCTGATTTTCAAACATTAGTTGACCATAGAGTTGAGGGTCCATTTGTGGGTTCCCTGTTCTGTTCCATGGATCTATGTGTCTGTTTTTATGTCGGTACCATACTGTTTTGGTGATTACAGTTTTGTAATACACCTTGAATTCCAGAATTTTGATGCCTCTGGCTTTGGTTTTTTATTTTATTTTATTTTATTTTATTTATTTTATTTTATTTTATTTTGAGAGGGAAAGAGAACAAGCAGGGGGAGCAGCAGAGGGAGAGAGAGAAGCAGACTCCCCACTGAGCAGGGAGCCCAACATGGGGCTGAGATCGTGACCTTAGCCAAAGGCAGACACTTAACCAACTGAGTGACACAGGCACCCCTCAGCTTTGGTTTTCCATTTTAAGGTTACTTTGGCTTTGGGGTCTTTTCCAGTTCCACAGAAATTTTAGAATCACTTGCTCCAGCTTTGTGAAAAATGCTGTTGTTATTTTGATAAGGATTCCATGGAATGTGTAGATTGCCTTGGGTAACATAGACATTTTAAGAATGTTCTTCCAATTCATGAGCATGGAATGCTTTTCCATTTCTTCCTCAATTTCCTTCATAATAAGTATTCTAAAGTTTTCAGATTACAGATTATTTACCACTTTGGTTTGATTTCTTCCTATGTATCTTATAATTCTGGGTACAATTTTAAGTGGGATCAATTCCTTGATTTCTCTTCCTGCTGCTTCATTTTGGTGCATACAAATGCAACAGACTTCAGAGCCTTGATTTTATCCTGCGACATTGCTGAATTACTGTACCATTTCTAGCAATTTTTTTGTGGAGTCTTTGGGATTTTCTATATACAGAATCATGTCATCTGCAAAGATTGAAAGGTTAACTTCTTTGCCAATTGGGATGTCTTTTATTTTTTTTTCTTCTTTTGATTGCTGAGACAATGACTTCCAGTGCTATGTGGAATAGTAGTGGTGAGAGTGGACATCCCTGTCGTGTTCCTAACCTTAGAGGAAAAGCTATCAGGTTTTCCCCAATGAGGATTGTGTTAGCTGTGAGTCTCTTGTATATGGCCTTCATGATGTTGAGTTATGTTCCCTCTTTCCCTACATGGTGGACATTTTTTATCAAGAAAGGAAGCTGTATTTTGTCAAATGCTTTTTCTGCATCTATTGACAGGATCGTGTGTTTTTTATCTTTCTTTCATCAATGTGGTGTATCCCAATGATTGATTTGTGGATTTTGAACCACCCCTGCAGACCAGGAATAAATCCCACTTGGTCATGGTGAATAATGCCTTTAATGTACTGTTGGAT
This sequence comes from Ailuropoda melanoleuca, assembly GCF_002007445.2. NCBI lineage: Eukaryota > Metazoa > Chordata > Mammalia > Carnivora > Ursidae > Ailuropoda > Ailuropoda melanoleuca. Next base: position 46,233,566 of record NC_048238.1, read on the forward strand.
CTGATTAGCTAGCATCTTGAAAATTTTTGCATCCGTGTCCATTAGGGATATTGGTCTGTAATTCTCCTTTCAGTGTGATCTTTATCTGGTTTTGGGATCAAGGTAATGCTGGCCTCATAGACTGAGTTTGGAAGTTTTCCTTCTATTTCTATTTTTTGAAATAGTTTCAGAAGAATAGACTTTAATTCTTCTTTAGATGTTTGGTAGAATTCTGCTGGGAGACCATCCAGCCCTGGTCTCTTGCTTGGTGGGAGAGTTTTTGGGTAGTGATTTCTTGTTGGATATGGGTCTTTTCAGGTTTTCTATTTCTTCTTATTTCAGTTTTGATTGTTTATATGTTTCTAGGAATGCATCAGTTTCTTCCAGATTGCCTAATTTGTTGTCATATAATTGCTCATAATATCTCTCTTAGGATTGCTTTTATTTCTTTGGTGTTGGTTGTGATCTCTTCTCTTTCATTCATTTTATTTATGTGGGTCCTTTCTCTTTTCTTTTTGATAAGTCTGGGTAGGGGTTTATCAATCTTATTGTTTTGTAGAGCCAGCCTCGTTTTGTTGAAATGTTCCACTCTTTTTATTATTTCTGTATCATGTTTTCCTATCTAATCTTTATTATTTCTCATCTCCTGCTTGATTTAGGCTTAATTTGCTATTCTTTTTCCAGCTCCTTTCAGTGTAAGGTTAGGTTGTGTATTTGAGACTTTTCTTGTTTCTTGAGAAAAGCCTTTATTGCTACATAGTTCCCTCTTAAGATCACCTTTGCTCCATCCCAAAGGTTCTGAACTGTTGTGTTTTCATTTTCATTTGCTTCCATGTATTTTTCAATTCTTCCTTAATTTCCTTGTTGACCCATTCATTCTTTAGTAGGATGCTCTTTAACTTCCATGTATTTGTGGTCTTTTGAAATTTTTTCTTTTGATTGAGTTCATGGTTTTAAAGCATTGTTGTCTGAAATATGCATGGGATGATCTCAATCTTTTTGTACTGGTTGAAACCTGATTTGTGACCCAGTATGCTATATTCTGGAGAATGTCCTGTGTGCACTGGAGAAGAATGTGTATTCTGTTGCTTTAGAATGAAATGCTCTGACTATATCTGTGATGTCCATCTGGTCCAGTGTGTCATTCAAAGCCCTTGTTTCCTTGTTGATCTTATGCTTAGATGATCTGTCTCTTGCTGTGAGTGGGGTGTTAAAGTCCACTAGTATTATTGTATTATTATTAATGAGTGTCTTTGTGTTTGTTATTAATTTGGTTACATATTTGGCTGCTCGCAAGTTAGAGACATAAATACTTAAAATTTTTAGATCTTCTTGTTGGCTAAATCTTTTTATTATGATATAGTGCCCTTCTTCATATCTCATTACAGACTTTGGTTTAACATCTAGTTTGTCTGATTACAAGGATGGCTACTCCAACTTTCTTCTGATGTCCATTAGCATCATAAATGGTTCTCCACTCCCTCACTTTCAATCTGGGGTTTTTTTTTTTTTTTTTTTGGTTTTCAAATGAGTCTTTTGGAGACAGCATGTTGAGGGGTCTTGTTTTTTAATCCATTCTGCTACCCCATGTGTTTAATCCATTCTGCTACCTTATGTCTTCTTTTTTTTTTTTGGAGCATTGAGTCCATTTGCATTCAGAGTAATTATGGAAAGTTATGAATTTAGTGCCATTGAATTACCTGTAAAGTCACTGTTTCTGTCAATTGTCTCTGTTCCTTTCTGGTCTTTGGTTCTTTGGGACTCTCTGCACTTGAAAGATCCCCTTTAATATTTTTTGTGGGGCTCATTTAGTGTTGACAAATTCCTTTAGTTTTGTTTGTCCACATAACTCTTTATGTCTCCTTCTATTCTGAATGCAGCCTTGTTCGATAGGCTGCATATTTTTCCCATTTAGCACATTGAATATATCATGCCAGAGCTTTCTGGCCTGCCAGGTCCTTGTGTATAAGCCTGCTGCTATCCTTATGTTTCTACCCTTGTAGGTTAAGAACCTCTTGTTGCAAGCTGGTTTCATGATTTTTCTCTTTATCTCTGAAATTTGCAAGCTTCACTATTATGTCTTGAGGTGTTGACCTATTTTAGTTGATTTTGAGGGGGGTTCTCTGTGCCTCCATGACTTAAATGCCTGTTTCCTTCCCTAGATTAGGGAAATTCTCAGCTATAATTTATTCAAGTAAACCTTCTGCCCCACCCCTCTCTCTCTTCATCATCTGGGACCCCTATTATCCAGATATTATTTCACTGTATAGAATCTCTGAGTTCTTGAAGTCTCCTTTGTGATCCAGTAGTTGCCTTTCTCTCTTCTTTTCAGCTTCCTTATTTTCCGTCATTTTGTCTTCTATACCACTGACTCTCCCTTCTGCCTCCTTTATCCTTGTTAAAGCCTCCATTTGTGACTGCATCTCAGTAATAGCATTTTTAATTTTGGCTTTTTAAAATATAGTTCTTTTATTTCTATAGTAAGGGAATCTCTAGTGTCTTCTCTGCTTTTTTTTCATTCCCAGCTAGTATCTTTATAATTGCTGTTTTAAATTCTAGTTCAGACATCTTACTTATATCTGTATTGATGAGATCCCTGGCAGTGAGTACTACCGCCTGTTCTCTCTTTGGTGGTGAATTTCTCCATCTCATCATTATGTCCATAAAAGAATAGAAGAAAGAGAAAAGACAATAATACCAACAGCAACAGCAGAAAAAAAATAACAAAACAAACCAGAAGAAAACAAAAACAAAACAAATATGAAAGAATCAAACCAGAAAGAAAACAAAACAATAAACTAAATCCTGGGTGTATTTTTGTCTCCTTTGTAAAAGAAATTAGATCCCAAAATAAGAAAGAAAGAAAAATTCATATATATATGAAAATAAAATAAATTATAAAAATGCGGCAAACAGAAACCAAAAATAATATATACAACATATACATATAATAAAAATTATGAAAGGATATAAAAAGAATTGAAAAAATAAGAAAATAGCTGAAAAAATATAAAACTAAAATATTAAAGAATTAAAAAAAATACACCATGAATGTTACATACTGTTTTCCTCAAGAGATGAATTATAGCATTTCTCTATGATTGGTAAACTTGTTGCTATCTAGTTGTTCTTGCTGGTCTACTGGGGGAGGGGCCTGTTTCACTGATTCTCAGGTCTTCTTGCCATGGTGGTAATGCGTCTCCATTGCCAGGGTGTTGGCTTGGTGTAAGTGGCTCCGGGTTCCACTACGTGGTGTTGTTTTACTCCCTGAAGGCTTGCAGCACTGATTTGGGGGATGAAAATAGTGGCGTCCTACTCTCTCAACCCAGAACTGAAAATTCCCACCTCCCACTCTTCAGTGAGCCCTTGTAGAAAAGCAGTCAATTACTTCTGTCTCTCTGGTTTCTGTCCAAACTCTGTGTTCACCCAGCCAGTAACTGAGCATTTTTATCTCAGGCACACAACTGAGTTTCATTCTCCAAATTTTATGGACTTCCAGGGTGTGGACCTGCACTGTTCCTCCCAGGGGAGGGAGAGGTCTCACCATGCTTCTGCCTTTTGCTGGGCCCCTGCCAGGAGAGTGGTGGTGCCACCATGTAGTGGTTCACAGTTTATGGTAACACCAAGTAGAATCCAGTGCTTTGACTCTCTATTTTCAGCTGGCTTTCCCACTCTGATGCTTGGGAACTCTGCTGTACTCAGGCACCCCCATTCTTCTTGTGACCCCAGGGATCCTGAGTCCATGTTATCCCACCTGGGATTCAGCCCCACTTTGCCAACTGAGCACCTTCAAGCCAGAGATGTGCCCCACTCCACTATATTTCTAAAAGTTCAGATTTTATGCTCCACTGCTTATAGTACTTTTCAGGAGCCTCCTTAAGTTGGCTTCTGCTCCACTGCCATTTCCTCTGATATATCATCCTGGATTCAATTTTACACACCTCCTAACTTCCACCATATGGTTGCTTTTCTATTTGTGGAATTGTAGCATTTCTTTTCTCAGATCTCCAATTGATTTAGCAGGTGTTAAGAATGATTTGCTATCTATCTAGCTGAATTCCAGGGACCAGTTGAACTTAGGGTCCCCTACTCCTCTGACAACTTAATTCCTCTCTCTCCATGTATTTTTTAAATTTCTTCTTTACTTTCCTGGTTAACCCATTCATTCCTTAGTCAGATGTTGTTTCACCTCCATGTATTTGTGGTCCTTCCAAATTTTTTCTTGTGGTTGCTTTCAAGTTTCATAGCACTGTGGTCTGACAATATGAATGGTATGATCAGAATCTCTTTTTAGCTGTTGAGTACTGATTCATGACTCAGTATGTGATCTATTCTGGAGAATGTTCCATGTGTACTCAAAAAGAATGTGTGGGGAGCCTACTGGCTCAATCAGTTAAGTGTCTGACTCATTATTTCATCTTAGGTCTTAATCTCAGTGTCATGAGTTGAAGCACCTTGTGGTGCTCCATGTAAAAGAATGTGTATTGTGCTGCTTTAGGATGAAATGTTCTGAATAGATCTGTTATGTTTACCTGGTCCAGTGTGTTATTCAAAGACATTGTTTCTTGTTGATTTCCTGTTTAGATGATCTTTCCATTGCTATAAGTGAGGTGTTAAAGTCCCCTACTCTTATTGTATTGTTATCAATGAGTTTCTTTATGTTTGTTATTATTCATTTATATATTTAAGTGCTCCAAGCTGAGGGCATGAATATTTGTTACTGTTAGATCACCTGTTGGATATTCCCCTTTATTAAGATATAGTGCCCTTCTTCATTTCCATTTACAGTCTTTGGTTTAAAACCTAATTATTCTGGGGACACCTGGGGGGATCAGTCAGTTAAGCATCTGTCTTTGGCTCAGGTCATGATCTCAGGGTCCTGGGATCGAGTCCTGCATCAGGCTCCTTCCTCAGAAGGGAGCCTGCTTCTCCCTTTGCCTGATGCTCCCCCTGCTAGTGCTCTCTCACACACAAATAAATAAATAAAATCTTAAAAAGCAAAATAAAATTTAATTTGTCTAAGTATGGTTACTCCAGGTTTTTTTATTTTAAAAAAATCTTTTAAAAATATATTTATTTACTTATTTTAGAGAGACAGAGAACTCACACATGCCCAAATGGGGAGGGAGGGTGGAAAATTCCCAAAGCAGACCCCCACTCAGCCCAGAGACTGACTTGGGGCTCAATTTCACAAACCATGAAATCATGACCTGAGCTGAAACCACAACTCAACTGACTGAGTCACCCAGGTGCCCCTACTCCAGCCTTCTTTTGACATCCATTAATATGATAGATGGTTCTCCATGGTCTCACTTTCAATCTGCATGTGTCTTTAGCTCTAAAATGAGTCTCTTCTAGGCAGCATATAGATAGGTCCTGGGTTTTTGTTGTTGTTGTTGTTTGGTTGGTTGGTTGGGTGGTTGGTTGGTCCTTTCTGATACCTTATGTATTTTTTTTTGTGGGGCCCAGTGAATCTTTATTTTTTTTAACTTTAAATGATTTTTTATTATATTATGTTAGTCACCTTACAGTACATCCCCAGATTCTGATATAAAGTTCGATGCTCCATTAGTTGTGTATAACACCCAGTGCACCATGCAATACATGCCCTCCTTACCACCCATCACCAGTAAGCATTTAGTCCATTTACATTCAGAGTGAGTATTGGTAGATATCAATTTATTGCCATTGTATTACAAACAAAGTCGTTGTTTCTGAAAATTTTCTCTGATCCTCTCTAGTCTTTGTTGCACTTGGTCTTTATTTCCCACTCAAAAAATCTTTAATATTTCTTGCAAGACTGGTTTAGTGTTCACGAATTCCTTTAGTTTTTGTGTTTCTTGGAAACACTTTACCTATCCTTCTGTTCTAAATGACATCCTTGCTGGATAAAGTATTGTTGGCTGCATATTTTTCCCATTCAGCAGGTTGAATATATTATACTACTATCTTCTGGCTGACCAAGTTACTAATGACAGATCTGCCATGAACCTGATTTTTCTTCCTTTGTAGTTTAGGGTTTTCTTTTCACTTGCTGTTTTCAGGATTTTTTCTTTATCTCTGTATTTTTCAAATTTTGCTGCCATATGTCTTGCTGTTCTGTTTTCTTTAATTTTGATGGGTGTTCTCTGTGCCTGCTGGATTTGGATGTCTGTTTTCTTCCCAGATTAAGGAAGTTTTCTATTTTTTTCTTTTAATTTTTTTTATTATATTAGTCACCATACAGTACATCCCTGGTTTCTGATATAAAGTTCGATGATTCATTAGTTGTGTATAACACCCAGTGCACCATGCAATACATGCCCCCCTTACTACGCATCACCAGTCTATCCCATTCTCCCACCCCCCAACCCTCTGAAGCCCTCAGTTTGTTTCTCAGAGTCCATAGTCTCTCATGCTTCATTCCCTCTTCTGATTACCCTCACTTTCTTTATCCCATTCTTCCCCTACCAATCTTCCTACTTCCTATGTTCCATAGATGAGAGAAATCATATGATATTGTCTTTCTCTGCTTGACTTATTTCACTTAGCATTATCTCCTCCAGTGCCGTCCATGTTGCAGCAAATGTTGAGAAATCATTCTTTTTGATAACTGAGTAATATTCCATTGTATATATGGACCACAACTTCTTAATCCAGTCATCTGTTGAAGGGCATCTCGGTTCCTTCCATGATTTAGCTATTGTGGACAATGCAGCTATGAACATTGGGGTGCATATGGCCCTTCTCTTCACTACATCTGTATCTTTGGGGTAAACACCCAGTAGTGTAATGGCTGGGTCATAGGGTAGCTCAATTTTTAACTTTTAAGGGACCTCCACACTCTTTTCCAGAGGGGCTGTACCAACTTGCTTTCCCACCAACAATGTAGGAGGGATCCCCTTTCTCCACATCCTCTCCAACAATTGTTGTTTCTTGACTTGTCTATTTTTGCCATTCTAACTGGTGTAAGGTGGTATCTTAGTGTGGTTTTGATTTGAATTTTCCTGATGGCTAATGATTTTGAACATTTTTTCATGTGTCTGTTAGCCATTTGAATGTCTTCATTGGAAAAGTGTCTGTTCATATCTTCTGCCCATTTTATGATTTGTTTACTTGCTTCTCGCATATTGAGTTTGAGAAGTTCTTTGTAGATCTTGGATACCAGTCTTTCATCTGTAGCATCATTTTCAAATATCTTCTCCCATTCCGTGGGCTGCCTCTTAGTTTTTTTGACTGTTTCCTTGGCAGTGCAGAAGCTTTTGATCTTGATGAAGTCCCACAAGTTTATCTTTTGTTTCTCTTGCCTTTGGAGATGTGTCATGAAAAAGGTTGCTTTTGCCGATGTCATAGAGGTTGCTGCCTATGTTCTCCTCTAGGATTTTGATGGATTCCTGTCTCACATCGAGGTCTTTCATCCATTTGGAGTTTATCTTTGTGTATGGTGTGAGAGAGTCGTCAAGTTTCATTCTTTTCCATGTACCTGTCCAATTTCCCCAGCACCATTTATTGAAGAGACTGTCTTTTTCCACCAGATGTTTTTTCCTGCTTTATCAAAGATTAGTTGCCCAAAGAGCTGAGGGTCCATTTCTGGGTTCTCTATTCTGTTCCATTGGTCTATGTGTCTGTTTTTGTGCCAGTACCATGCTGTCTTTGTAAGTGGGCTTTTAAAGTCTGCCATCATTATTGTATTACTATCAATTATCTCCTTTATGTTTATTATTAATTTTTTATATGGGTGCTCCTGTACTGGGTGCCTAAATACTTACAACTGTTTTATATTCTTGTTGGATTGTCCTCTTTATTATTGTGTAGTGTCCTTTTTTTCCTCTTGTTCCACTGTTTTAACATCTAGTTTGTCTAATATAAATATTGCTACTACAGCTTTCTTTTGACATCCATCTGCATGATAGATATTTCTCAGTCCCCTCAGTTTCAGTCTGCAGTTGTCCTTAGGTCTAAAATGAGTCTCCTGTAGGCAGCACGTAGATGGGTCTTGTTCTTTTTAATCCATTCTATGGCCTTATTTTTTTTTATTGGAGCATTTAGTCCATTAACCTTCAATGCAATAATTGATAGATATGTGATATATTGTCATTTTATTATTTGTTATGTGGTTATTTCTGAAGATTTTTTTCTGATCCTGTCTTTTCTCTCTGTCATGCTTTGCTGGATTTCTGTAGTGGTGTATTTGGTTTTCTTTCTCTCAATTCTTTGCATATATATTAGGTTTTTTTTTTTTTTTGCTGTATGGGTAGCATTAAGTTTGTGTACAACCATTTCTGCATACAGCAGTCTATATGAAGTTGATGTTTATTTAAGTTTGAACCCATTCTTGAATCCTATCCTCTCCATGTTTGAGGTAAATTTTGTCCCATTTTGCATCCTTTCTTTTGTGAGTTTCTTGACCTTTTTTTTTTTACAAAAATATTCATTTTTACTGCTTTTGTGTTGCCTACCTTCAGACAGTCACTTGTAGTGCCCTACTGTGTAGTGTCCTTTGTTTCCCAGGGCCTGGCACATCTGGGAATGTCTCCAATCTGTTCTGCATGTGCACTGTTGTTTTGTCCTAGCTGCTTTACCCTTCAGGCCAATAGTTCCAAAGGCTGTCTTTCCTTGTTGTGGGAAGTTTTTGGCCCCTGGGATAAATGTGGTATATTTTAACTAGGTGTACTCTGGTCTGCTTGTGAAATGACAGCTGTCATCATCATGACTGGAACCAAGTCTCTGCAAATCTCCCGTGTTGGGGGACATGGTATGAGCAAGGGCTTGTGCCTGTCTTCTAGGGAAGGGGCCCTACAGTGCTGGGACTGAGGCAGGCAAGACTGGGAGGGGACATTTTCTGGAGCATGGGGCCTTGGTATAAACAAGTTAGGTAGTGAACATTGGTGCTGGGCTTGTTCTTGCAGGTGGCCCTGTACTTATGTTGAGGAGCAGGTGTGGGAAATGGTTCCAGCCAGTTCCTTTGTTCCCAGAAGTTCTCTCCATGAACGCTGTCTCTGTGGGATGCACTCCAAAATGAGCAAATAGCCTCTATACTCCGTGCCTCAGGTGCTCTTCAGATCACTGTTTCCATGCTCTATTTCCACAAGTTGTTTCCCTGCCTTTTCTCCAAGAGCAGTACAATGCCATCCAGACTTTATCCCAGCCAAGCCCATTGACCTTTAAGACTCCAGGCTTTAAGTTCCGCTGGTTGTCAGAAGTCACAAAATTCAGCCCCTCTCACTTTCCAAGCCAATTGCTATCTGTGCACTCCCTGTATGTTAGTCTGTTTCTCACCCTCTTCCATGACTGTGGCTCCCTCCCCAAAGCAGCAGCCACAATCCATTTCTCTCCCAAACCACATCTCCACTCTTCCTACCTTCTTTGATGTGGCCTCTTCTCTACCTCTAGATGTGGAATTTTTTCTGCTAGTCTTCAGGTCAATTTCTGGAGTATTTAGGATGATTTGATAGTTATCTAGTTGTATCCTAGGGTCCTCCTACTCCTGCCATCTTCTAACAACTATATAAACCTATAAACATTAACAATAATTTTTAATATCATCCAATAACCAGTCAATATTCAAATTTTTCCAATTGTCTCATAAATGTCTCACCAGTATTTTCCCTCTTGCTTTCTTTATGGTCTCTTTGAATGCACTTGTTCCTCCTTAAATCTATCTTTCATTGAGGAGCTAGTTAATTCCCACTAAAATAGTTCTGCACATGTCACTCCCCTCTTTGAAACAATTATATTTTATAGCCCAGCCTTTCCTCAAACTCAACTTTCCATCTATTCCTAATATGCGAAAATAAAAGATAGTTTTATTTTGTGTAAGGGATGCATTATTGAACAGTTTTCATAATTCAAATCTCATGTAACCCAAATCTAATTGTGATAGAGAATGAAGTCTTGTTTTGTTAACTGGCTAAAGTAGCACCAGTATTTCCAAGACCACCTTCAAAGTCCAGGGTGTTGCTTGGCAATGACATACACAGTTCACAATATCATTAACCTTTACATTAATGGAATTTTTAGGAAGTTTTTAACTAGGTTGAGGTTTTATGGTTTTTTTAAAATGTATGTTACCTATAAAGTGATCATTTAACTCATACTTTTAAATTTAAAAGTTGGATATTTTCGTTTTGCATATAATACAGCTGACAATACTGCATCATTATTCCCTAAGGATATTGTCTGTGGTTACATCTCTACAGACAGGAATATCTCTTACCCCTTCTCTGCCTAAAGAATTCTTATCAATTCTCCAAGATCCATATATAATAGTTCTATCTCCTTGAAGTCTTCTCTCATCTTGTTTAGACAGAATGAATTATTCCCTTTTCTTTTTTCTAAAATGCCTTGCTTATATGTCTCCTGCATCAATTATTATGGTATGACTTTTAAGCCATTCACAATATTCTATCATTATAGTTAGTATTTAGTATGCGCTTCATGGGTAGTCCCTTACTCACATTTGCCCTCACTGAGCTTAGCACAGTACTTACAGTTGATATTCAGAAAATGTTGACGTTAAGTAATCTTGCACGGTTATTATAAAGATTAAATGAAATAATTTGTATCAGTTGCCTGATACAGTGCCTGGTCCTAGTGTTCAGTAAAGTTTCCCTCATTTTTCCCTCATACTCCTGCCTCATTTCTCTCAACTCCCTATGTATTCTGTCCATGAGAAGAAAATACAGAATTCTTGCTTTCATTGTTCACATGTCTTTTCTTCAGGGCACTGACTATTTTCCACCTTTCATTCATTTATTTATTTAAGGTCACTGGCTCTATTCATATCAGAGATCCTCCTAAGTCAGCAAACAGAGGGAAGATGACATCTCCACCATTCCTGGATGCCAAACCTATGGAGAACCCAGCACTAATTAGTGACATCAAGATTGAGCCCCCAGAAGAACTTCTTGCTAATGATTTCAACCTGCCCCAGATGGAACCAGTCGACCTCTCTTTTCACAAGCCCAAGGCTCCTCTCCAGCCTGCCAGCCTGCTGCAAGCTCCAGTACACCCTCCCAAGCCACAGCCTGCTCTCCAGACACTTGTAGTGTCCACTTCAACATCTGACACAAGCACATCAACAAATATCCCTACCGTTCTGACTCCAGGCTCTATCCTGGCCTCCTCTCAGGGCACTGGTGGCCAGCAGATCTTACATGTGATTCACACCATCCCCTCATTCAGGCTGCCAAATAAGTTGGGTGGCCTGAAGACCATCCCAGTGGTGGTACAGTCACTTCCCATGATGTATACTACTTTGCCTGCAGATGGGGGCCCTGCAGCCATTACAGTCCCACTTATTGGAGGAGATGGTAAAAATGCTGGATCAGGTAAGCACCAATGTGCTCTTTCCTGGGCCTTACCTTCCTCCGTCTATTCTCTTTTGGAATTGTCTTATCTCCTATCTCTTTTCATCCCTTCTAAATATTATTGCACACTGCTTCAAGAATAATTATTTATAAAGATTGTTCTTATCATGTCTCTTCAGTGCTTAGAATGTACAATGATGTTCTTTTGTTTAGTCCATGCTTCTCAAATTGTGGCATACATATTTTTGAGTAAAATACTATGTATCTTCCTGGAACTTATGTGTTATTTGATAATAAACAATTTAGAAGATTTTATATTTAAAATATGATTTTATTAGAGAAAAATGTACAATTTGAATAGCCTTTTAAGACAAATCACAAATGTCAAAAATAGTTTTAAGCTTATTAAGGAACACACCCTGGGACTTTCTAGGAAAATGTGTTTATTTGTCTCTGCCATTAGGAACACTTTTGTGGAAAAGTTGAGAACATTTCTAGCCCTACATATGTAGCCAGGCTTAGCACCTGCCTCTCCCAATACCATATCTTTTCTCTTCCCTACAGGTAAAATATTCTTCTTTAAAATGTTGCCATCTTTCCTGTGCTCCCCTCCATTTGGCATCTATCACCCTCCGTTTTACTTTTTTATTTGCCTGCATTACAAGTATATGGCATTCTTCCCAATTGAATTGTAAATTCCTCAAGGACAAAACTATCTCATTTCCATTTGTGTGTCTCCAGAGAACTTAACACAGTGATAGATAGTAGTTGCCCTGCAACAAATAATTTGATAAACAAACTTGAAAATATGTACAGGAGAGAGTTCATATGCTATAATCTTCCTTTTTGTTTAATCTTAAAAATAAGTTCAGAATTCAGAAAGGAATAAATTAAGTTCCTCTTTCACCACTATCTTCCAGCCACCCAGTTCCCATCATGGAAATGTGTCTAGTTTAGTTTGTAATTGGAAATGATCAAATAAAATTATATGGCTCTGGAGTGGTTCAAAATATTTAGCCTCTCCACAGCTGTAGAATTACAATCAGTTTTGTATGTTGTGCCTTACAAAGGACATTGGGAGGTTGGATGGTGAGATATTTCAAACACATGTCAAACAAGGAGCTGACAAATACTTAGCATGAATTAAAAAGACCAAAAGGGAGATGTGTGGGTGGAAATGACTAAAAATCAGATCTTAGCTCAGTATAGAAAAATACTTTCTAACAGTTTTCTATCTTTGAAATTTAATGCCTTATAATAATTCCATCACCAAATGTAGGAGACTGAAATACAACATACTGAGCATCAAACTGCTAAGACTCTGTAGTGCTTTTCTGAATAAAAATGATAATCTTCTAGTGGTTAATTGTGGTAATGATAAGTGTTTATAACAGTCTTGTTTTTGAGATTCCCCTCAGGGGGTTAATGAAAATTTTGATATCAGTTCTCTTATGGGAAGAGAGAGACACACAAAAAAAGGAAATGGGAAAATAAAATTCCCTGAGAATTTGCTGATATCAAGGTAGTGATAGCACAAAACAATGAATTGATAGGGCTTTGAATTGCCCCCATAATATCCATAAGTCAACAAGAGCCACTCTAAATAACAAAATAAGTTTTAAACATTTCAATGTAATTTTAAACAAAAACCATTAGCCCAGTAGACTCCAAAATGGTATGCTTACACCTTTGTTGGGAAGTGGGGGAGTGAGGAATGCACACAAAACAATTGGAGCACAAGAAGAAAGTATAAACATTTCTATGTCTATTTTTCATAATGTACACAAAAATTTAGTATACTAGTGCATTTGTAGCATACATGCACACACACACACATACGGATTGAGATGTATGCTTAAAACTTTTAAGTAAATGATACACAATCAGTGTATGGAGGTAACTACACTAGCCAAATGTTCCACCCCCCCCAACCTTATTGCCACCCTTAAGTTTCTTCTACATAGAAATTTTGAAACTTTAACTAGATCTGGGAGACTGGTGACCATTTGATTGAGTTTTGGTAGAGATCTGAAACATCAGTGATTGATAATAAATATTTGAGGGATTCTCCCAAAATAGGTGGAAGGGAAGTATGCCAACATGTATTGAGCACCAACTAGGTATTAGGTATGTGTTTCATCTCATTGACCCATTTCCATTTAGGGACACAAAAGCCAAAGGAGATGTTCTCATCTTTGAGGTGAACCTAGGCATCAATCTTTGGATAGCCAGTGAACTACTCAGAAAGTTCAACTCAAAAAACACACATTGAGTCTGACTCTTCAGGACACCCTTGTTGTGGAGGCTGGAGATAGAAAGTTAAATCATACCCAGGCCATATCCTACTTAACTCTCTATCTTAGATAAGCTCATTCCAGTGGTACCAGAATGCTCCTTATTACTTTTCCTTCAAAGGAATTTTAACTATGCTAAAACTTTTAAATGTTCTTCTCTTCTTCCATACAAATACAGTTCTTTCATCTTTGCTTTCTCTTTATTTCTCTATCTTGCTGCTACTTCTCATTGTGGGTCAAACTGGGAATCCTGAAAATGATTACAGAGGCACATATATTTGTAGTTGACACTGCTCTTTTTCTTTGCTTTTAGTAAAAGTTGACCCCACCTCCACGTCTTCAGTGGCTATCCTAAGTGACAGTGAGGAGAGTGCAATTGAGAGTGGATCTTCAGCTTTACAGGGTATTCGGGGACTACAGCAAGAGTGAGTACTTCTGTCTTTATTTCAGGTCTGTCTGTGTATAAACGTGTGTGTCTGTGATAGAATTGGAAGAAATTCTCAGACACAATAGCAAGGATATAAGAATAACAAAATATAGGTAAATTGCCTTCCCAGCAAAGGTGTGAGTTTGTATGCATACATGTGCATGGACGTGGCATGTTATGACAGAGTTATGTCCTAATTGTCTAGACCACCAATTTTGCCCTTGAAAAATGTATAAATTTCTCATAAGTACAGTTGCATACTGTTTTTCTCTGTAAGTTTAGAGCACTCTTGTCTTGCAATGTTAGAACTAATAAAGTAGTTGTCTTGCATTTTAACAACTATGTAGTATGAAAATATACGTTTATGTAACCACAAAAATGAGTCTTATTAGAGTGAAATGCTCACACTGGGAACAGAAACCACCCAAGGAAACATTACCATCTCCTAGGACCTGCACTTACTGAGAAGAATAGCCTAGTTGAGGGAATTGCTTGAACTATCTCAATTATTTCTTCTCTTGAAGGCCTCCTCTTAAATTTGCATAAATTAAATGCATGAATGAGGTGATTCCACTGTATGTAAGTCCATTAATTTAGTTGCCACGGCAAAATCATTCTTTGGTACTGTCTCTCTTTCTTTGCTCAGACCATCAGAAATGACCCAAATGCAGGGAGAAGAGTCTCTTGAGCTGAAAAGAAGACGGATTCACCAATGTGATTTTGCAGGATGCAGCAAAGTGTACACAAAAAGCTCCCACCTGAAAGCCCACCGCAGAATCCATACAGGTCTGCACAACTCCACCTCATCCACAACACACACACACACACACACACACACACACACACACACACACGGAGTCTGTGAAAGATAGGAAGAGAAAAAAGTCTTGAAACAATGACTGATCTATTTATACTCATGCACACAGGATTTTAACCTTATGTCTTGTTCCTACTCAAGTGTAGCTTTTATAAAACCAACCCAGGGAAATATTAAGTCTGATGTCTTCTGAATAGGCATTATCTCCATTGAACATTCGTGGGTCTTTCTAATAGGGAAGTAATAACACTTATGCTAAGATTAAGCAGCTAAGGCATCACTCCCTGCCTTGTTATCAGAGTCCCACAGGTTTTTACTGAGTATTGAAAAGCACAAAGGCAATTTAAACTAAGTGAAATTAAGGCAGGCTTTTGGAGCTAAGCACAATCCACTAACCTATAGCATACCTTTGTTCACTAGACAAAAAGGTGAATATTTTAAAAAAATTAAAGCAGCTGATGGAGATTGAGCCCAACTGGAGAGCACTGCCCCATCTGAAAGAGAACTGTCATTCAAACCCAACTAAGTATTACCAAATTTCCCATATTTTAAAGAATGAGAAAATCAAGATTTTTATGTACATGTCCTAGATTTTGAATGTTGGCATATAATTAAAAAATATTATAACACCATATATTCAAAGAAACCTGCTGATGGGCCAGATGTAGATTGTCAGTCATTAGTTTATACCCTCTGCTTTGGAAACTCTTTCTCCCCAAAAATCTCCAGCTCAGAATTGAGGCTTGGACACCATGGATAAGAAAGGGGCCTTGCTCTCTTGTAAACACATACTGCATTACATTTGCAGTGTTAGGATTTGTATAGAAGAAACCAGAATCCGAGATGCTGTGCCCTGAAGCTATGATCAATTTCCAGGCTGCATTGTCACAGTATTCCTGTGACAATCTTCTTATTGATGTTTTGTTTGCTTCCTTTTCATGTAGTGTGCAGGCTGATTCCACTCACACACACAGGTATATGTATATACATGTATAAATATATACTAAGTATTTAAACTAAGAATTTTGAAATGTAAAAGTAAAATAGTTGACTAGACACTCATGTACCCTTCACCTAACTTTAATAACTGTATCAGTATATGGCTAATTTTTTAATTTCCACACGACTACTGATTCCCCGGTTCTCCACAGTATTATTTTAGAACAAATTCCAGACATCATATCGTCTTAGCCATAAATTCTTCAAAAAATATTTTTAAAAGATAAAGAATTCCAAAAATAGGCACAAGATTACTATCACATAAAAATTCCTGATATCAAATTTCCTTAATATCAATATCATAATTCTTTTACTTTTTATTTATTCCTATTTTTATTTTTTTTATGTCAGTAACCAAACAGTACTTCATTGGTTTTTGATGTAGTGTTCCACAATCCATTATTTGAGAATAACACCCAGTGCTCATCGCAAAACATGCCCTCCTTAATACCCATCACTGGGCTAACACACCCCCCACACCGCTACCCTCTGAAACCCTCAGTTCCTTTCCTGGAGTCCATAGTATCTCATAGTTCGTCCCCCACTCTGATTTCCTGCAATCATTTTTCCATTCCTTCCCATAATGTCCACCATGTCATTCCTTATGTTCCACGTATAAGTGAAACCATATGAAAATTTTCTTTCTCTGCTTGATTTATTTCACTTAGCATAATCCCCTCCATGTCGATGCAAATGGTGGGTATTCATCCTTTCTTATGGCTAAGTAATATTCCATTGTATATATGAACCACATCTTCTTTACCTATTCATCTGTTGAAGGGCATCTCAGCTCCCTCCACAGTTTGGCTATTGTGGACAGTGCTGCTATGAACATTGGGGTGCATATGGCCCTTCTTTACAACTTTATCTTTGGGTAAATAATCACTAGTGCAATTGCTGGGTCATAAGGTAGCTCTATTTTTAACTTATTGAAGAAACTCCACACTGTTTTCCAAAGTGGCTGTACCAACTTGCATTCCCACCAACAATGTAGGAGGGATCCCCTTTCTCCACATCCTCTCCAACTTTTGTTGTTTCTTCCCTTGTCAATTTTTGCCACTCTGTCTGGTGTAAGGTGGTGTCTCATTGTGGTTTTGATTTGAATTTCCCTGATGACAAATGATGTTGAAATTTTTACATGTGTCTTAGCCATTTGAGTATCTTCTTTGGAGAAGTGTCTGTTCATAACTTCTGCCCATTTCTTCACTTGGTTATCTGTTTTATGGGTGTTGAGTTTGAGAAGTTCTTTAAAGATCTTGGATACCAGCCCTTTTTTAAAATTTCTTTTTTTTATTATATGTTAATCACCGTATAGTACATTATTAGCTTTTGATGTAGTGTTCCAGGATTCATTGTTTCTGTATAACACCCAGTGCTCCATGCAATACATGTCCTATTTAATTCCTTTCAACAGGCTAGCCCATCACCCCAACAAATTCCCCTCAAAACCCTCAGTTTGTTCCTGGAGACCATTGTCTCTCATGTTTCATCTCCCCCTTGGTTTCCCATCCTTCATTTTCCCTTTCCTTCTCCTAATGATCTCCCTTCTATTCCTTATGTTCCACAAATAAGTGAAACCATATGATAATTGTTATTCTCTCCTTGACTTATTTCACTTAGCATAATGTCCTCCAGTGCCATCCATGTTGATGCAAATGTTGGGTAATCATCCTTTCTGATTACTGAGTAATATTCCATTGTACACATGGACCATATCTTCTATATCCATTCACCTGTTAAAAAGCATCTCAGCTCCTTCCACAGTTTGAGTATTGTGCACATTGCTGTTATGAACATAAGGGTGCATGTGGCCATTCTCTTCACTATATCTGTACCTTTGGGTTAAACACAGTAGTGCAATTGCTGAGTCATAAGGCAGCTCTATTTTTAACTTTTTGAGGAGTATAAGAGGAACCTCCTTTCACCACATCCTCTCAAACATTTGTTGCTCCTTACCTTGTCAATTTTTGCCATTCTAACTGGCGTAAGATGGTATCTCATTGTGGTTTTCATTTGAATTTCCCTGATGGCCAATGATGTTGAACATTTTAGATCTTGGATACCAGTCCTTTATCTGTAGTGTGATTTGCAAATATATTCTCCCACTCAATGGGCTACCTCTTAGATTTTTTGACTGTTTCCTTGGCTATGCGGAAGATTTTTATCTTGATGAATTCCCAAAAGTTCATTTATTCTTTTGTTTCTTTTATCTTTGGAGGTGTATCATGAAAAAAGTTGCTGTGGCCAATGTCAAAGAGGTTGCAGCCTATGTTCTCTTTGATGTTGATGGATTCCTGTCTCACATCGAGGTCTTTCATTCATTTGGAGTTTAACTTTGTGTATGGTGTGAGAGAGTGGTCAAGTTTCATTCTATGCATGTAGCTGTCCAATTTTCCAAGCACCATTTATTGAAAAGTCTTTTTTTCCACTGGATGTTTCTTTCGGCTTTGTCAAAGATTAGCTGCCCAAAGAGCCGAGGGTCCATTTCTGGGTTCTCTATTCTGCTCCATTGGTCCATGTGTCTGTTTTTGTGCTAGTACCATGCTGTCTTTGTGATTACAGCTTTGTAGTATAGCTTGAAATCTGGCAACGTGATGTCCCCAGCTTTGTTTTTCCTTTTCAACAATTCCTTGGTGATTCAGGGCCTTTTCTGGTTCCACACAAATTTAAGGGCTGTTTGTTCCAGTTCTTTGAAAAATGTCATTGGTATTTTCATTGGGATGGCATTGAAAGTGTAGATTAAGCAAGGTAGCATAGACATTTTAACTATGTTAATTCTTCTGATCCATGAGCATGGAATATTTTTCCATCTTTTTGTGTCTTCTTCAATGTCTTTCAAGAGTGATCTGTACTTTCTAGAATATAGATCCTTTACTTCCCCGATTAATTCCGAGATAAGGTATGATTTTTGGTGCTATTGTAAATGGGATGGATTCCCTAATTTCTCTTTCTTCAGTCTCATTGTTCGTGTATAGAAATGCAAAAGATTTCTGAACATTGATATTGTATCCCGCCACATTACTGAATTGCTGTTTGAGTTCTAGTAATTTGGAGGTGTACTCATTTGGGTTTTCCATATAGAGTATCACGTCATCTGCAAGAGAGACAGTTAGACTTCTTCTTTGCCGATTTGGATACCTTTTATCCCTTTTTGTTGTCTGATTGCTGTTGCAAGGACTTCTAGTACTATATTGAATAATAATGGTGAGAGTGGGCATCCTTTTCATGTTCCTGATCTTAAGGGAATGGCTTTCAGCATTTCCCCATTGAGAATGATATTCACTGTGAGGTTTTCATAGATAGTTTTTATGAAATTGAGGAATGTAACCTCTATCCCTGCACTCTGAAAGGTTTTAATCAGGAAAGGATGCTGTATTTTGTCAAAGGCATTTTCTGCATCACTTGAGAGGGTCATATGGTTTTTGACTCTTTTCTTATTGATGTCATCTACCACACTGATCAATTTGCAAATGTTGATCCACCCTTGCATCCCAGTGATTAATCCCAATTGGTCATAATGGATAATTCTTTTTATGTACTGTTGGATCCTCTTAGCTAGGTTCTTGTTGAGAATTTTGGCGTCCATATTCATCAGGGATATTGGCCCGTAATTCTCCTTTTTGATGAGTCTGTGCCTGGGTTGGGGATCAAGGTAATACTGGCTGCATAGAATGAGTTTGATGGTTTTCTTCCTGTTTCTATTTTTTGAAACAGCTTCAGGAGAATAGGTATTATTTCTTCTTTGAATGTTCGGTAGAATTTCCCCAGAGAATCAGTCAGGCCCTGGACTCTTGTTTTTGGGGTGGTTTCTGATCACTGCTTCAATCTCTTCATAATTAATCAGTATGTTTAAATAATCAATTTCTTCCTGTTTTAGTCCTGGTAGTTTATAAGTTTCCAGGAAGACATCCATTTCTTCCAGGTTGTTTAATTTATTGGCATAAAGGTGTTGATAAAAATTTCTAATGATCCTACCTATTTCATTGGTGTTGGTCATGATCTCTCCCCTTTCATTCATTATTTTATTAAATTGGGTCCTTTCTCTATTCTTTTGAATGAATCTGGCCAGTGATTTTTGGATCTTCTGTTTTTTAGAGAACCAGCTTCTAGTTCCGTTGATCTGCTCTACTGTGCTCCTGGTTTCTAATACATTGATCTCTCCTCTAATCTTGACCACCGGCCTTCTCGTGCATGGGTTCGTCTTGTTCTTCTGTTCCAGCTCCAGCTTCTTGAAGTGAGAATATAAAAACTACATTTTAGGTTTTTCTATTCTTTTGAGTGAAGCTTGGATGGCTATGTGTTTCCCCCTTAGGACTGCCTTTACACTGTCCCATAGGTTTTAGACCAATGTGTTTTCCTTTTCTATGGTCTCCAAAAATTGTTTGATCTCCTTCTTAATTCCCTGGTTTACCCAATTATTCTTAAGGAAGATGGTTCTTAGTTTCCAAGTGTGTGAGTTTCTTCCAAAATTTTCCTTGTGATTGAGTTCTATTTTCAACACATTGTGGTCTCAGAATATGCAGGAATAATCTTAGACTTTTGGTATCGTTTGGGACCTGTTTTCTGACCCAGTATATCGTCTATTCTGGAGAATGTTCCATGTGTATTCTAAAAGAAAGTGTATTCTATTGTTCTGGTGTGTAGTGTTCTGTATATATCTATGCGGTCCATCCTGTCCAATATATCATTCAAAGCTCTTGTTTCTTTGTTGATTTTCTGCTTAGATGACCTGTCTATTGCTGAGAGTAGAGTGTTGAGGTCCCCTACTATTAATGTATTATTATCTATATGTCTCTTTATTCTCATTAAGAGTTGTCTTGTGTATCTAGCTGCTTCCCTGTTAGGGGCATAGATATTCATTATGGTCATATCCACTTGTTGGATACATCCTTTAAGAATAATATAGTGCCCTTCTGTATCTCTAACTACAGTCTTTAGTTTAAAATCTGATCTGTCTGATATGTGAATTACTACCCCAGTGTTCTTTTGAGGTCCATTGGCATAAAAAATCGGTTTCCATCCCTTCACCTCCAATGTGGATGTATCTTTAGGTTCAAGATTAGTCTCTTGTAGACAGCAAATGGATGGGTCATGTCTTTTTATCCAATCTGCAACCCTGTGGCATTTTATGGGAGCATTTAGGCCATTCACATTGAGAGTGATGATTGAGAGATATGATTTTAATGATGTTGTATTGCCTGTAAAGTCTTTGTTTCTATAGATTGTAACTTTCTGTTCTGTATCACTCTTGGGCCTTTTGACTTTTATAGAACCCCCCCTTAATATCTCATGTAGGGCTGGTTTAGTGGTTGAAAAATTCGGTCAGTTTCTGCCGATTCCTGAAAGTCCTTATCTCTACATCAATTCTGAATGACAGCCTTGCTGGATAAAGGATCCTTGGCTGCATATTCTTCTCGGATAGAGCTTTGAAAATACCCTGCCAACCCTTCCTAGCCTGCCAGGTCTCTGTAGACAGGTCTGACATTATTCTGATATTCTTCCCTCTGTATGTAAGGATTTTCTTCCCCGTGGCCACTTTCAAGACTGTATCCTTGGATCTAATATTTGTGAATTGCACTATGATGTGATGTGGTGTAGATCTGTTCTCACTGAGCTTGGGAGGGCTCCTCTTTGCCTCTTGGACATGAATGCTTGTTTCCTTTGCCAGATTGAGGAAGTTCTCAGGTACAATTTTTTCAAATATCCTTTCTAGACCTGTCTCTTTCTCCACCCCCTCAGGGATACTGATGATTCTGACATTGGAACGTTTCATTGAGCCAGTAATCTCCCATAATCTACATTCTTGAGATTGCATTTTGTGAGCCAAGTTTCTGTTTTAACTTTCTCTTCTACCATCCCATCCTCCAATTCACTAATTCATTCTTCTGCCTCATTTACTCTGGCCATCAGAACGTCCAGTTTAGACTTCATTTTATTCATACCATTTTTAATTTCTGTCAGATTCACTCTCATTTCCACCCTTAGAGATTCTATATTCTCATTAATATTTTTGTTAATATTTTTTTTCAAGCCTACACATCATCTTGACCATTGTTACTCTCTACTCTATTTCTGACAATTTGGTTATATCCATATCCATCAGTTCTGTGGCAGGGGCCACAGTCTCTGTCTCCTTTCTTTGCTGAGGGTTCCTCCTCCTCGTGTTTCTCATGAGGAGAGGTTGTAGGCATGCACATATCCCAAATTATTGACCAGGACCCAGGCAGTGTGCACTTGTTTTATGGGGACCTTAAGGATATGAGCTTCTTGATTTTTCACCTTGCCTTCTGGGAGAAGGGCCTGCCACATTGATCCTCAGACAACCCTGTTTGGGTAGAGTTGCTTTGTCCCCTGCGAGGGGGGATAGGAATGGGCACAATGTGAACAGGTATTTCTGGGCTTTTGTTCTCAGGCGGCTTTCCCTGGTGGTTTTCTGTGAGTCTTCTGAGAGTCAGAGCAGCAGTGGCCTCATCCTAGCGTCTGTTTCAGAACAGAGAGATCACAATCCACTCTCCACTGAGCTCTCCTGGCCACTTTAACTTTGTTTCCGTCGGTGCTGCTCAAAACCCCGCAGTGTCCTGGGATGTGAACTCCACAGCCACTCTCCCAGCCCTCGCTTCCATTGCTGGCACATCTCTGTCCTTTGTGCTTCCAACACTGCCAGCCGTCCCCTGGTTCCCTTGCGTGCTTCTGAGCTCCCTGTTTCAGCGTGGTTCGCATGCTCTGGAGCACCAATTTTCCATCTGGTTACGTGTGATCCCAAGCTCCTGGTTTCAGTCTCGTTCCAGTGAGTGCTCTGGAGCTCTGGTTTTCAGTCTGGTCACACTTCATTCCCAGGCTCACAGTCTCAGTCTGCTTTCTCATGGGTGCCTGTCCGTGAGACTGGCCACTCCCCAGTGCAGGTGGCTAGTGCTTCCTGGCGCCCTAGCATGATGGCTCCCTCCCCCTTCTATTTATCTTCCAATATCTCTGCACGGATTCATGGCTCCCCGCTTCAGGCCTCAATACTCAGTGTTGGAGATGTACATTTGTAGAGATCCAGAGGTATCTTCCTGTGTCTCAGGCTGATTTCGTGGGTGTTCAGAATGGTCTGGTAGATATCCAGCTCTATTCAAGGGACCAGTTGAAAAAAGGGTCCCCCACTCCTTCACCATCTTTTTTCCCCCAAAACTAAATAAAATCTTTAAAAAAAAGTAGGTGGGGACAAGACTCAAAGGGCAAGGTCCATTTTACTAAATCCATATCCAGTCTCTGCTCCCCCTCACCTCTTTCTTTTTTTAAAAAAATATTTTATTTATTTATTTGATGGAGAGAGAGACAGCCAGCGAGAGAGGGAACACAGGCAGGGGGGCAGGAGAAGAAGAAGCAGCCTCCCAGCAGAGGAACCTGATGTGGGGCTCGATCCTGGGACCCTGGGATCACACCCTGAACCAAAGGCAGACGCTTAATGACTGAGCCACCCAGGCGCCCCCCCCACCTCTTTCAAGATTGTTTTCCTCAATCTACGATTTGCAAATTGAAGTATTGTATGTTTTGTTGTTGGTCTGTTCTCATTGATCTTGGGAGGGGTCCTTTCTACCTCTTGGACATGAGTTCTTTTTCCCTTTCCCAGATTAGGGAACTTCTCACCTACAATTTGCTCAAATATCTCTTCTAGACCCCTCTCTTTCTCCACCCCCTCAGGGATCCTGTTAATTCTGACACTGAAATGTTTCATTGAGTCGATAATCTCTGGCAGCTTATTTTCTTGAAATTGGATTCTTTTCCCCATGCTTCTTCTTTTTTTTGTCTTTCCTATCATCTCATCCTCTAACTCCCTAATTCGTTTCCCCTCCCCCCCCCCCGTTTACCCTGGCAGTCAGAGTATCAGGTTTAGACTGCATTTCATTCATAGCATTCTTAGTTTCTGCCAGATCCATTCTCATTTCAGCCCTTGGAGATTCTATGTTTTCGTTAATATTTTTCTCAACCCTATACATCACCTTGATAATTGTTACTCTGAAATCCATTTCTGACTTCTTGGTTATATCCATATCCATTATTTCTCTGGCAGAAACCACAGCCTCACTTTCATTCCTTTGTTGGGGGTTCTTCTTCTCTGTCGTTCTGATGAGGTGTGGTTGCAGGGATGTACAGAGTCCAAATTATTTACCAGGACCCAAGCAAGATGCACCTGTTTTATAGGGACCTTAGGGATGTTGGCTTCTTGTTCTTTCAGCCTGAATTCTGGGGGATGAGCATGCTGGGCTCACATTCAGGCAACCCTATTTGGGCAGAGTTTCCCTGCTCCCTGCTGGGGGAGATGGGCTCGGTGAGAACCGGTTTTTTGGAGCTTTTGTTCTCTGGCAGCTTTCCCTGGTGGCTTTCTGTGTCTTTCCTGAGAGTCAGAGCAGCAGTGACCATATCCAGATCTCTGCTCAGAACAGAGAGATCTCTGCTCTTCACTGAGCTCTCCAGGACACACTGACTCCGTTTCTGTCAGTGCTGCTAAAAACCCACATCTTCCTAGTTTATACATCCCACAGCCACTCTCCCAGTCCTCGCTCCCAAGACCAGCACATCTCTGACCTCTGTGATTTGAAAACTGCCAGCTGTTGCCCGTTCACACGTGCAGAACCGAGTTCCAGGTTTCAGTATGTGGTGGTGTCCTAAAGACATTTCCCCACTGCTTCTGGTTTGCGAATCTGGCCTGCACCCCAGCACAGGAGGCTTTTGCCTTCCTGGTGCAGAAGCACGGAGGCTCCCTCCCTCTTCCATTTATCTTCCGATATCTGCCCACAGACTCCAAGCTCCCCACTTCATACCTTGAGACCAACCACCAGAGATGTTCTGTTTTTAGAGATCCGGGTATAGCTTCTTACATCTAAGGCTGATTTTGTGGGTGTTCAGAATGGTCTGGTAGATATCCAGCTTGATTCAGGGGACTGGTTGAAATAGGGTCCCTTACTCCTCTGCCACATTTCACCACCTCCCTGGATACCAGTCCATTATCTGCAATGTAATTTGCAAATATCTTCTCCCATTCCGGGGATTGCCTCTTTGTTTTGTTGACTGTTTCCTTTGCTGTATAGAAGCTTTTTGTCTTGATGAAGTCCCAAAAGTTTGTTCTTCCTTTTTTTTCCCTAGCCTTTGAAGACATGTCTTGAAAGAAGTGGCTGTGGCTCATGTCAAGGTGGTTACTGCCTATGTTCTCCTTTATGATTTTGATGGATTCCTGTCTCACATTGAGGTCTTTCATCCATCTAGAGTTTATCTTTGTGTATGGTGTGAGAGAATGTTTGAATATCATTCTTCTGTATATAGCTATCCAATTTTTCCAGCACCATTTATCGAAGAGAATGTCTTTTTTTCCATTGCATGTGTTTTCCTGCTTTGTTGAAGATTAGTTGACCATAGAGTTGAGGGTCCATTTATGGAGTCTCTATTCTGTTCCATTGATCTATGTGTCTGTTTTTGTGCCAGTGCCATGCTGTCTTGGTGATCACAGCTTTGTAATATAGCTTGAAATCAGGCATCAGGTTGCCCCTGCTTTGTTTTTCTTTTTCAGCATTTCCTGGGCGATTCGGGATCTTTTCTGGTTCCATACAAATTTTAGCATTGTTTGTTACAGCACTTTGAAAAATGGCATTGGTATTCTGATTGGGATGGCGTTGGAAATATAGATTGCCCTGGGTAGCATAGATATTTTAACAATGTTTATTCTTCCAATCCACGGGCATGATATGTTTTTCCATCTTTTTGTGTCTTCCTCGATTTCTTTCATAAGTCTTCTGTAGTTTCTAGAATATAGATCCTTGACCTCTTCGGTTAGATTTATTCCTAGGTATCTTAGGAGTTTTGGTGCTACTGTAAATGGAATCAATTCCTTACCTTCTCTTTCGTCAGTTACATTTTAGTGTATAAAACTGCAGCTGATTTCTGTGCTTTGGTTTTGTATCCTACCACATTGCTGAATTGCTGTATGAGTTCTAGTAACTTGAGGGTGGAGTCTTTTGAGTTTTCCACGTAAGGTACCATTTTATTTGTGAAGCAAGAGAGAGTTTGACTTCTTCGCCAATTTGATTACCTTTTTTCCTTTTTGTTTCTGATTGTTGATTCTAGGACTTTCAGTACTATGTTGAACAAGAATGATGAGAGTGGGCATCCCTGTCCTGTTCCTAAACTTAAGAGAAAATCTCTCAGTTTTTCCCCATTGAGAATATATTCGCTGTTGGCTTTTCCTAGATGGCTTTTATGATATGGAAGAGTGTTCCCTCTATCCCTATATTTTTAAGACATTTAATCAGGAAAAGATGCTATATTTTGTCCAATGCTTTTTCAGCATCAATTGAGAGGATCATATGTTTCTTGTCTCTTTTTTTAAAATGTGCTTTATCACGTTGATTGATTTGTGAATTTTGAACCATGCCTCCATCACAGGAATAAATCCCACTTGATTGTGGTAAATAATCCTTTTAATGTACAGTTAGAGCCTATTGGTTAGGATCTTGTTGAGTATTTGGACATCCATGCTTATAAGGGAGATTGGTCTGTAATTCTCTTTTTTGATGGGGTCTTTTCATGTTTTTGCGATCAGAGTACTGCTGGCTTCATACATCAAGTTTGGAAGTTTTTCTTCTGTTTCCAGTTTTTGAAACAGCTTCAGGAGTATAGGTATTATTTCTTCTTTGAATGTTTGGTGGAATTCCCACAGGGAATACATCCAACACTAGACTCTTGTTTTTTGGGAGGTTTTTGATTGCTGCTTCAATTTTGTTACTGGTTATTGGTCTATTCATGTTGTCAGTTTCTTCCTGTTTCAGTCTTGGTAGTTTATATGTTTCCAGGAATGCAGCCACTTCTTCTAGTTTGCATAATTTTATGGCACATGGTTGCTGGTAAGAATTTCTAATAATCATCTGTATTTCCTTCATATTGGTCATGATCTCTCCCCTTTCATTCATGAGTTTACTAATTCGGGTCCTTTTCCTGTTCCTTTGGGTAAGTTTGGCCAGAGGTTTATTGATCTTTTTAATTCTTTCAAAGAACTAGCTCTTAGTTTGGTTGATCTGTTCTAATGTTTTTCTGGTTTCTATTTCTGTGGATTTCCATCCTTGGACTGTATTTGCAGTATTCCATAGATTTGGCCAATATGTTTTCATCCTCATTAGTTTCAATGAATTGTTTAAGTTCTTTAAATTCCTAGTTGATGCAAACATTCTTTAGCAAGATGTAATTTAACTTCCAGGTATTTTAGTTTCTTCCAAATTTCTTCTTGTAGGTGAGTTCCAGTTATCATCACAGCATTTTGGTCTGAAAATATGCAGGGAATAATCTCAATCTTTTGGTATCATTTGAGCCCTGATTTGTGATGCAGTATGTGGTTTACTCTAGAGAAAGTTCCATATGCATTTGAGAAGAATAAGCATTCTGTCGTTTAGGTTAGAATGTTATGAATATATCTGTGTAGTCCATCTAGTTCAATGTGTCATTCAAAGCTCTTGTTTCTTTGTTGATCTTCTGCTTAGTTGATCTGTCCATTGCTGTGAGTGGAGTGTTGAGGTCTCTTACTATTAATGCATGATTATCTGTATGTTTCTTTATTTTGTTTATTGATTGATTTGTAAAATTGGCTGCTCCCATGTTGGGGGCGTAGATATTTACAATCATTAGATCTTCTTGTTGGATTGATCCTTTAAGTATGATATAGTGTCCCTCTACATCTCTTACTATGGTCTTTGGTTTAAAATGTAATTTGCCTTGGGGCGCCTGGGTGGCACAGTGGTTAAGAGTCTGCCTTGGGCTCAGGGCGTGATCCCGGCGTTGTGGGATCGAGCCCCACATCAGGCTCTTCCTCTATGAGCCTGCTTCTTCCTCTCCCACTCCCCCTTCTTGTGTTCTCTCTCTCTTGCTGGCTGCCTCTATTTCTGTCGAATAAAGAAATTTTTTAAAAATCTTTAAAAAAATAAAAAAATAAAATGAAATTTGCCTGACAGAAGAATTGCTACCCCAGCTTTCTTTTGAGGTCCATTAGCATGTTAAATGGTTCTCTATCCCCTCATTTTCAGTCTGGAGGCATCTTTAGCTTCAACATGGGTCTCCTGTTGACAACATATGGATAGGTCCTGCTTTTTTATCCAGCCTGATACCCTGTGTCTCTTCATGGGAGCTTGAGCCCATTTATATTCAGAATAACTAACTGAAAGATGTTAATTTAGTGCTATTATATTGCTTGCAAAATCCCTGTTTCTGTAGATTTTCTGTTTCTTTCTGGTCTATGTGAGTCTTGATGTCTCTCTTCACTTACAGAATCCCCCTTAATATTTCTTGTAGGGCTGGCTTCGTGGTCACATATACTTTCAGTTTCTGCCTGTACCGAAAGCTCTTTATCTCTCCATCCATTCTGCATGACAGCTTTGCTGGGTAAAGTATCTTGGCCTCATGATCTTTTCATTTAGTATTTTGAATATGTCGTGCCAGCCCTTTCTGGCTTACCAGGTTTCTGGGGACAGGTCTGATGTTATTCTAATGTTCCTCCCTCCGTACATAAGAAATCTCTTCCTTTAGCTGCTCTCAGGATAGCATCCTTGGCTCTAAGATTTGGAAGCATTGATCTATTTTTATTGATTTTGGGAGGGGTCCTCTCTGCCTCTTGGACATGAATGCTTGTTTCCTTCTCCAGATTAGGGAAATTCTCAGGTATGATTCATTCAAATATACCTTCTAGTCCTCTCTCTGTCTCTAGCCCCCTCGGGGATCCTAATAATTCTGACATTGGAATGTTCATGGCATCATTGATCTCTCTATTTTCATGGGCTACTAGCTGCCTACACCTATTTTCCCCATTCCGTCCTTTCTATCAGCTTATCTTCTAGATCCCTGATTTACTCTTATACCTCATTACCCTGGCTGCTATAGTATCCAGTTTAGACTGCATCTCATTCATAGCATTTCTGCCCTTAGAGATTCTATATTGTTCCTAATGCTTTTTTCAAGCCTAGCAATTGACTTATGGTTGCTATTCTGAACTTTGTCTCTGATAACTTGCTTATAAACATATCAAAGTTCTGTGGCATAGGACATTGTCTCTGGTTCTTCTTTGTTGAGAATTCCTCCTCATAGTTACTCTGTTAAGGGATAGATGAGCGAATGAGCAGAGTCCAATATATCAAACATGACCCAAGCTAGATGTACCTTAGCAAAATCAGGAGTGGTCAGATGCCACCACTGAAAAAAAAAAAAGGTAAAATAAAACACAAGAATAAAATTAAAAAATAGAAAAATTGAAAAAAGTGGGGGGAGGACAAGGGGAGCTGAAATCTCTCAGTGTGGACAAAGCAGGGTGTTTCAGCTGTTCCTTGGTGTATTTTGGTGTCTGTGTTAGAGGACAGTACATCCCAAAATTACAAAGAAAGTAAAACCTGTATATATAAAAAGGTAAACCTGAATAAAGTGAAAAAAGAGACTTAAATACTTTACATCAAAAACCAGGGATATACTGTATGGTGAATAACATAATATAATAAAATATTATTATGAAAAAAGAGACTAAAATAAAGCATATATCTATAAAAATATATAGGTGTGTAAAAATACAAGTTAAAAAGTGACTATGAAGAATGTTGATACAATAGACATCTAGTTGAAATTAGGAGAAGGTAAAAAGAAAAATACAACAGAGAAAAAAATATAAGAAAAGGCAAAAAAAGAAATAAAGAAAAGAAGAGGAGAATTTTATCTGAAAAATAAACAAATCGTGAGCCCACACCTGGAGCTCAGTATACAATTTTCTCTTGGTGTTGCCATTTACAGTCTTATGGGATCCAGAGAATTGTTATCCACCTATTCTTCCAGCCTGTTTTCCAGAGGAGGGGCCTGTCGTGCATTTCTCAAGTAACCCTGCCTGTGTGGAGTTGCCCCACCCCACCCCCATCAGGGATGGGTTCAGTGGAAACCAGTCTTCTGTGTAGCTTTTGTTCCCTGGGTGCTTTCTGAGCCTCTTCAGAGGATCTGAGCAAAAATGGCCACAGCCAAACCTCTGGCCCAGAGCAGAAAAATCTCAGTCTGCCCTCTATAATAGACCCTCCAGGACAGTCTCCTCTTCTCCATGCACCACTGAAAACTGTAGCCTCCCACGGTGCATGCCTCAGCAACTCTCTTAGAGGCACTCTCAGGGGCCCGGGAGTATCTCTGCCCTTTGTGATTCTAACACTGCAAGCACCTGCAGGCTTGCACATGCACCCAAAACTCCAGAATCAGGTCTGGGTTCCACCCCAAAGCCCTTTCCTGGCCACTACCCCTCTGTGAGTTTTTGCCTGGTCACAGGCCCACATTCCAGAATTTTTCATGCTGTTCAAGGAAAAAGCAGTTATCCACTGCCCTGGCTCAAGGTTTATGGTGATCCGAGTTGAGAGTCCCTTCCTGAGATCACCGACCACGACCTGCATCCTGGTTCCAATGCTCAGGCCCTCTACCATTTCAGGAATCCACTTTTTGGGGCACCTGGGTGGCTCAGTCATTAAGCATCTGCCTTCAGCTCAGGGCGTGATCCCAGGGTCTTGGGATTGAGTCCCGCATTGGGCTCCTTGTTCCACTGGGAGCTTGCTTCTTCCTCTCCCACTCCCCCTGCTTATGTTCCCTCTCTCACTGGCTGTCTCTCTGTCAAATAAATAAATAAATAAATAAAATATTTTAAAAAAGAGTCTGCTTTTGCTCTGTGGTCTATCATTACCTGAGACCACAATGCCCTACCTACTATTCTGCCTTTTCATTTCCAAATCCCCTTTCAGATAAGGATGTCTCTCCCTAAAGCAGATTTCTAAGGGTTCTGATTTAGTGCTCTGGTGTTATATCACTTTTCAAGAGCCATCTTATGGAGGCTCACACCCCTTCGGTTTATCTTCTGATATCTTCCCATAGATTCACAACTCCACATGTCCTACCTTGCAAAGAGCCTTCACTTTTCTGCTTGCAGAGATCCAGATATATATTCTTACATCTCGGGCTGATATTGTGGGTGTTCAAAATGTTTTGATAGGTATCCAGGTAAATTTCCATAAGTTCTTAATAGATTTTGGATACCAGCCCTTTATCTCATAAGTCATTTGCAAATATCTTCTCCCATTCTGTATGTTGCCTTTTAATTATGTTGATTGTTTCCTCTGGTGTGCAAAAGCTTTTTATCCTGTTGAAGTACCAATAGTTCATTTTTGCTCTTGTTTCCCTTACCTCTGGAGAGGTGTCTAACAAGAAGATGCTGTGGCCAAGTCAAAGAGATTGCCAGCTGGAGTTCCCCTCTATGACATTGATGGATTCCTGTCTCATATTTAGGTCTTTCATCCATTTTGAATTTATTTAGGTCTTTCATCCATGCTGAATTTATATTTTGTATTTTGTAAGACAGTGGTCCAGTTTCACTCCTCTATATGTGGCTGTCCAATTTTCCCAATACCATTTGTTGAAGAGACTGTCTTTTTCTCCATTGGATATTCCTTCCTGCTTTGTTGAGGATTAGTCTTCCATAGAGTTGAGGGTTCATTTCTGGGTTCTCTGTTCTGTTCCATTGATCTATGCATCTGTTTTTGTGTCAGTACCATACCGTCTTGATGATTACAGCTTGTAATACATCTTGAAGTCCAGAATTGTGATGCCTCCAGCTTTGCTTTGCTTTTATTTATTTTTTAAAGATTTTATTTACTTATTTGACAGAGAGAGAGACAGCCAGCGAGAGAGGGAAATCAAGCAAGGGGAGTGGGAGAGGAAGGAGCAGGCTTCCCGTCGAGGAGCCTGATGCGGGGCTCGATCCCAGAACTCCGGGATCACGCCCTGAGCCAAAGGCAGAAGCTTAATGACTGAGCCACCCAGGCACCCCTTCTTTTATTTTTTTTTTGAAGACTATATGTATTTATTTATTTATTTATTTGTTCGTCAGAGAGAGAAAGAGAGAGAGACCAAGCAGGGAGAGTGACAGGCAGAGAGAGAAGCAAGCTCCCCGCCAAGCAAGGAGCCTGATGTGGGACTCGATCCCAGGACTCTGGGATCATGACCTGAGCTGAAGGCAGATACCTAACTGACTGAGCCACTCAGTCGTCCCTGGGTTTGGTTTTCTTTTTCAAAATGCCTTTGGCTATTCAGGGTCTTTTTTGGTTCCATACAAATTTCAGAATTCTTTGTTCAAGCTCTGTGAAAAATGCTGCTGTTATTTATATAGGAATTGCATTGAATTTGTAGATTATGTTCACATACTATAGACATTTTAACATTATTTGTTCTTCCAATCCACGTGCATGGAATGTTTTTATATTTATGTCTTCCTCAATTTCTTTCATAAGTGTTCTATAATTTTCAGAGTACACAATTTTATATCTTTGGTTAGGTTTATTCCTAGGTATCTTATGGTTTTGGGTGCAATTGTGAATGGGATCTATTCCTCAATTTCTCTTTCTTCTACCTCATTGTTAGTCTGTAGAAATACAACAGACTTCTGTGCATTAAATTTATATCCTGTGACTTTGCTGAATTCCTGTATCAGGTCTATCAATTTTTGGTGAAGTCTTTTGGGTTTTCTACAGAGTATCATGTCGTCTGTGAAGAGTGAAAATTCGACTTCTTCTTTGCTGATTTGGATGCTTATTTCTTTTTGTTGTCTGATTGCTGACGCTAGGCCTTCCAGTACAGTGTTGAACAACAGTGGTTAGAGTTGACATCCCTGTCATGTTCCTGACCTTAAGGGAAGAGCTGTCAGGTTTCCCCCACTGAGGATGATATTAGCTGTAGGTCTCTCATATATGCCCTTTATGATGTTGAGGTTGTTCTCTCTATCCCTACTTTGTTCAGAGTTTTTATCAAGAAAGGATACTGTGTTTTGTCATATGCTTTTTCTGCATCCATTGAGAGGATCATGTGTTTCTTATCTTTTCCTTTATTAATGTCATGTACCAGGATGATGGATTCTCAGATTTTGAACCATCCCTGCAGCCCCGAGTAAAACCCACTTGGTTGTGGTGAATAATCCTTTTAATGTACTCTTGGATCCCATTAGCTAGTATCTTGCTGAGAATTTTTGTATCAATGTTCGTCGGGGATATCTGTCATTCTCCTTTTAGTGGGGACATTGTCTAATTTTGGGATCAAGGTAATGCTGGCCTCATTGAATGAGTTTGGAAGTTTTCCTTCTATTTCTATTTATTGGAACAGTTTCAGGAGAATAAGTATTGGGGTGCGTGGGTGGCTCAGTAAGGTAAGTGTCTGTCTTCATCTCAGATCATGATCCTAGGGTCCTGGGATTGAGCCCCACATCAGGCTCCCTGCAGGGAATCTGCTTCTTGTTCTCCCTCTGCCTGCCAGTCCTCCTGCTTGTGCTCTGTCTCTCTCTGCCAAAAAAAATTAATAAAATCTTCTAAAAAAGGGATAAGTATTAATGATTCCTTAAATACTTAATAGCATTTCCTTGGAAACCACCCAGGTTGGACTCTTATTTGTTGGGAGATTTTTGAGTATGGATTGAATTTTGTTGCTTGTTATGGGTCTGTTCAAGTTTTCTATTTCTTCCTGTTTCAGTTTTGGTCATTTATATGTTTCTAGGAATGTATCCATTTCTTCCAGATTGCCTAATTTGTTAACATATAATTGTTCATAATATTCTCTTATACTTGTTTGTATTTCTTCAGTGATGGTTGTGATCTTTCCTCTTTCATTCATGATTTTATTTGTTTGGTCCTTTCTCTTTTGTTTTTGATAAGTCTGGCTAGAGCTTTATCAATTTTGTTAATTCTTTCAAAGGAGCGGTTCCTAGTTTTTTTGATCTGTTCTGCTGTTGTTTTTTTTTATTCCTATATCATTGATTTCTGTTCTAATCATTATTATTTCCCTTCTTTTGCTAGACTTAGGCTTAATATGCTGTCTGGGTTTTTTTTTCCAGCTCCTTTAGGTGCAAGGTTAGGCTGTGTATAAGACTCTTCTTGTTTCTTGAGAAAGGCCTGTATTACTATATACTTTCCTTGTAGGGCAGTCTTTGTTGCATCCCAAAGTTTTAAACTTCTGTGTTTTCATTTGCATTTGTTTCCACATATTTTAAATTCTTCTTTGATTAGCTGGTTGACCCATTCATTCTTTAGTAGCATGTTCTTTGACATTCATGTATTTGTGTTTCTTCCAATTTTTTTCTTGTGATTGAGTTCATATTTTTAAGCATTGTGATCTGAAAATATGCATGGCATTATCTCCATCTTTTTATATCAGTTGAAGTACTGATTTGTGACCCAGCATGTAATTTATTCTGGAGAATGTTCCATGTGCAGTCAAAAGAATTTTGTATTCTGAGAGGGGAGTTAAGATAGCAGAGGAGTAGGGGACCCCTTTTTCAGCCATTCCCCTGAGTCAAGTTGGATAGGTACCAGACCAGCCTGAAAATCCACGGAATCGGCCTGAGATGCAAGAAGATACATCTGGATCTCTACAAATGAACATCTCCAGTGCTGAGTATTGAGGCACACAGATATTGGAAGATAACCGGAAAAGAGAGGGAGCCACAGCATTTGGGCACGGGGAAGCGGTAGCCACTTGCACAGGGGAGCAGGCGGACTCACGGACCGGCAAACGCGAGAGAGCAGACTGAGACCATGAGCGGGGGAATGCACGCAACCAGACTGAAACAAAGCTCTGGTGCGCCCTCTAGAACCAGACTGAGACCGGGAGCTCTGGAGCATCTGGGGTGGCTGGTGGCTGGTGGCTGGCGGCTGGAGGTGCTAGAAACACAAAGGACAGAGACATGCCAACACTGGAAGTGAGGGCTAGGGAGCTGGGTGTGCGGCGAAAATCCCGGGACGCTGCACAGTTGAGCAGCACCAACAGAAACAGAGTTAAAGTGGTCAGAACATCAGTGGAGAATGGTCTGTGATCCCTCTGTTCAGAGACAGAGGCTGAGATTCGGCCACTGCTGCTCTGACTCTCAGAAAAGGCACAGCAAACTGCCAGGGAAAGCCGCCGGAGAGCAAAAGCCTGGAAATACTGGCTCACAGTGTGTCAATCGCCATCCCCCCTCACAGAGGACACAGAAA
Source organism: Ailuropoda melanoleuca (assembly GCF_002007445.2). Classification (NCBI taxonomy): domain Eukaryota; kingdom Metazoa; phylum Chordata; class Mammalia; order Carnivora; family Ursidae; genus Ailuropoda; species Ailuropoda melanoleuca. The sequence continues at coordinate 46,268,407 of NC_048238.1, forward strand.
CTCTACCCAAACAGTGTTGCCTGAGTATTGGTGCAGCAGGCCCCTCCCCCAGAAGGCAGGCTGAAAAATCAAGAAGCCCACATCCCTAAAGTCCTTGTAAAGAGGTGTGCACTGACTGGGTCCTGATCAGTAATTTGGGCTCTGGAGAAACCTGCAACCTCTCCTCATCAGAATGACGAGAAGAAGAAATTACCACCAGCAAAGAAAAGACAATGAGTCTGTGGCCTCTGCCACAGAACTAATGGATATGGATATAACAAAATTATCAGAAAAGGAATTCAGAGTAACAATGGTCAAGATGATGTGTAGACATGAAAAAGTATTAACGAAAATGTTATTGAGAATATAGAATATCTAAGAGCAGAAATGAAAGCGAATCTGGCAGAAATTAAAAATTCTATGAGCCAAATGCAGTCAAAACTAGAGTCTCTGATGGCCAGGGTGAATGAGGCAGAAGAACGTATCAGCGAATTGGAGGATGGGTTTGTGGAAGAGAAATCTAAAATAGAATCTGGGATCAAAACAATCCCATTCTCAAGAATGTAAGTTACAGGAAATTACTGACTCAATGAAACGTTCCAATGTCAAAATCACCAGCATCCCCGAGGGAGTGGAGAAAAACAGAAGCCTAGAAGAGATATTTGAACAAATTGTGGCTGAAAACTTCCCTAATCTAGCAAAGGAAGCAAACATTTATGTCCAAGAGGCAGAGAGGATGCCCCCGCCAAGCTCAAACAGGACAAACCTACGCCAAGTCACATCATAGTGCAATTCGCAAATATTAGATCCAAGGATACAGTATTGAAAGCAGCCAGGGCAAAGAAATTTTTCACTTTCCAAGGCAACAGTATCAGAACTACGTCAGACCTGTCTACACAGACCTGGAATGAGAGAAAGGGTTGGGGGGGACATTTTTAAAGCTCTTTCAGAGAAAAACATGCAGCCAAGGATCCTTTATCAAGCAAGGCTGTCATTCAGAATGGGTGGAGAAATAAAGACCTTCCAGAATCGCCAGTCATTACCCAATTTTGTAACCACGAAACCAGCCCTACAGGAGATATTAAAGGGGGAGTTCTATAAAGATAAAAAGACCCCAAGAGTGATACAGAACAGAAAATCACAATCTATAGAAACAAAGAGTTCACAGGCAACATGGCATCATTAAAATCGTATCCCTCAATAATCAGTCTCAATGTAAATGGCTTAAGTGCTCCCATAAAACACCACAGGGTTGCAGATTGGATAAAAACACATGACCCATCCATTTGCTGTCTCCAAGAGACTAATCTTCAACCTAAAGATACATCCAGACTGAAATTAAAGGGATGGAATACCATCTTTCATGCCAATGGACCTCAAAAGAAAGCTGGGGTAGCAATTTTTATATCAGACAGATTAGTTTTTAAACTAAAGACTATAGTTAGAGACACAGAAGGCCACTATATTATTCTTAAAGGATGTATCCAACAAGTGGCTATGACAATTATAAATATATATGCCCCCAACAGGGGAGCAGCAAGATACAAAAGCCAACTCTTAACCACAATAAAGAGACATGTAGATAAATATACGTTAATAGTAGGGGACCTCAACACTCCACTATCAGCAATAGACAGATCACCTAAGCAAGAAATCAACAAAGAAACAAGAGCTTTGAATGCCATACTTGATGAGTTGAACCTCATAGATATATATAGAACACTACACCCCAAAACAAAAGAATATGCATTCTATTCTAATGCCCATGGAACATTCTCAAGAATAGACCATGTTCTGGGAAACAAAACAGGTCTCAACCAATACCAAAAGACTGAAATTATTCCTTGCATATTGTCAGACCACAACGCTTTGAAATTGGAACACAACCACAAGGAAAAATTTGGAAGAAACTCAAACACTAGGAGAATAAGAACCATCCTGCTCAGGAATGACTTGGTAAACCAGGAAATCAAAAATCAAATGAAACAATTTAGGGAAACCAATGAGAATGAAAACACGATGGCCCAAAACCTATGGGATACTGCAAAGGCAGTCCTAAGTGGAAAATACATAGCCATCCAAGGCTCACTACGAAGAATAGAAATATCTAAAATTCAGTTTTTATATTCTCCCCACAAGAAGCTAGAACAGGAGCAGAGGGACAGGCCTAATCCACGCACAGGAAGCAGCTGACCAAGATTAGAGAAGAAATCAATGAATTAGAAAGCAGGAGTACAGTAGAGCAGATCAGCAGAACTAGAAGTTGGTTCTTTGAAAGAATAAATAAAATTGACAGACCACTGGCAAGACTTATTCAAAAGAATAGAGAAAGGACCCAAATTAATAAAATTATGAATGAAAAAAGAGAGGTCACAAACAACACCAATGAAATTGGAGGGATTATTAGAAACTTTTATCAACAGCTTTTTGCCAATAAATTAAGCAATCTGGAAGAGATGGAGGACTTCCTGGAAACCTATAAACTACCAAGATTGAAACAGGAAGAAATTGAATTTTTAAATAGGCCAATTAATTATGAAGAGATTGAAACAGTGATAAACAACCTTCCAAAAAACAAAATTCTAGGCCCGGACAGTTTTCCTGGGGAATTCTACCAAACATTCAAAGAAGAAATAATACCTATTCTCCTAAAGCTATTTCAAAAAAAGTAGAAACAGAAGGAAAGCTACCAAACTCATTCTATGCGGGCAATATTACCTTGATCCCCAAACCAGCCATAGTCCCCATCAAAAAAGAGAATTACGGACAGATTTCCCTAATGAATATGGACGCAAAAATTCTCAAAAGATCCTGCCTAATAGAATCCAACACTACATTAAAAGGATTATCCATCATGACCAAGTGGGATTCATCCCTGGAATGCAAGGTTGGTTCAAGGTTCACAAATCGATCAGTGACTTAGATTTTATCCAGAAGGAAAAAGCCAAAAATCATATGATTTTCTCAATACATGCAGAAAAAGCATTTGACAAAATACTGCATCCTTTCCTGATTAAAACCCTTCAGAGTGTAGGGATAGAGGGTACATTCCTAAATCTCATAAAAACCATCTATGAAAAGCCTACAGCAAATACCATTCTCAATGGGGAAAAGCTGGAAGCCTTTCCCTTAAGATCAGGAACACGACAAGGATACCAACGCTCTCTGCTATAGTCAACATAGTACTAAAAGTCCTTGCAACAGCAATCAGACAAGAAAAAGGGCTAAAAGATATCCAAATCAGCAAAGAAGAAGTCAAACTGTCTCTTTTCACAGATATCATGATACACTATATGGAAAACCCAAAGGAATCCTCTCCAAATTATTAGAAGTGATAGAAGAATTCAGTAATGTGGCGGGATACAAAATCAATGCTCAGAAATCAGTTGCATTTCTGTACACGAATAATGAGACTGAAGAAAGAGAAATTAGGGAATCCATCCCATTTACAAGAGCACCAAAAATCATATACTACCTTGGAATTAACTTAACCAGAGACGTAAAGGATCTATATTCTAGAAACCGCAAATCACTCTTCAAAGACTTAGAAGAAGACACAAAAAGATCGAAAAATATTCCATGCTCATGGATCGGAAGAAATAACATAGTTAAAATGTCCATGCTACCCATAGCAATCTACAATTTCAGTGCTATCCTGATCAAAATACTAATGACCATTTTTCAAAGAACTGGAACAAACAGCCCTTAAATTTGTATGGAACCAGAAAAGGCCCTGAATCGCCAAGGAATTGTTGAAAATTGTTGAAAAAGCTGGGGGCATCACAATGCCGGATTTCAAGTTGTACTACAAAGCTGTGATCAAAAGACAGTATGGTAATGGCACAGAAACAGACACATAGACCAATGGAAGAGAATAGAGAACCCAGAAATGGACCCTCAGCTCTTTGGCCAACTAATCTTTGAGAAAGCAGGAAAAAACATCCAGTGGAATAAAGACAGTCTCTTCAATAAATAGTGCTGGGAAAATTGGACAGCTACATGCAAAGGAATGAAACTTGACCACTCTCTCACACCATACACAAAGATAAATTCCAAATAAATGCATGACCTCAATGTGAGACAGGAATCCATCAAAATCCTAGAGGAGAGCATAGGCAACAACCTCTACGACATCAGCCAAAGCAACCTTTTTCACGACACATCTCCAAATGCAAGAGAAACAAAAGATAAAATGAACTTGTGGGATTTCTCCAATAAAAAGCTTCTGCAGAGCCAAGGAAACAGTCAAAAAAACTAAGAGGCAGCCCACGGATTGGGAGAAGATATTTGGAAATGATACTACGGAAAAAAGACTGGTATCCAAAATCTACAAAGAACTTCTCAAACTCAATATGCAAGAAACAAATAAACAAATCATAAAATGGGCAGAAGATATGAACAGACACTGTTCCAATGGAGACATACAAATGGCTAATAGACACATGAAAAAATGTTCAACATCATTAGACATCAGGGAAATTCAAATCAAAACCACACTAAGATACCACCTTACGCCAGTTAGAATGGCAAAAATTAAAAAGGCAAGAAACAACAATTGTTGGAGAGGATGTGGAGAAAGGGGATCCCTCCTACATTGTTGGTGGGAATGCAAGTTGGTACAGCCACTCTGGAAAACAGTGTGGAGGTCCCTTAAAAAGTTAAAAATTGAGCTACCCTATGACCCCAGCATTGCACTACTGAGTATTAACCCCGGAGATACAGACATAGTGAAGAGAAAGGCCATATGCACCCCAATGTTCATAGCAGCATTGTCCACAATAGCTAAATCGTGGAAGGAACCAAGATGCCTTTCAACAGATGACTGGATGAAGAAGTTGTGGTCCAAATATACAATGGAATATTACTCAGATATCTGAAAGAACGAGTTCTCAACTTTTGCTGCAACATGGACGGCACTGGAGGAGATAATGCTAAGTGAAATAAGTCAAGCAGAGAAAGACAATTATCATATGATTTCTCTCATCTATGGAACATAACAACTAGGATGATCGTTAGGGGAAGAAAGGGATAAAGAAAGGGGGGTAATCAGAAGGGGGAATGAAACATGAGAGACTATGGACTCTGAGAAACAAACTGAGAGCTTCAGAGTGGAGGGGGCTGGGGGAATGGGATAGGCTGGTGATGGGTAGTAAGGAGGGCACGTATTGCATGGTGCACTGGGTGTTATATGCAACTAATGAATCATCGAACTTTACATCAGAATCCAGGGATGTACTCTATGGTGACTAACATAATATCATAAAGAAAAAGCGGAGAGAGATACAAAATGGAGAGAGTCCTATAAAGACAGACACAGAGGGAGAATCCCGTGTGACTATGGAGGCAGAGATTGGAGTTATGCAGCTGCAAGCCAAGGAATACCATGTGATATCAGCAACACCCATGAGCTAAGAGAAAGACATGAAAAAAGAGGAAGAAAGACAAAGAAAGAAAGAAAGAAAGAAAGAAAGAAAGAAAGAAAGAAAGAAAGAAAGAAAGAAAGGCATGGAACAGATTTTCCTCTAGAGCCTTTAAGAGAACTCTCCTGCTGACACCTTGATTTTGGACTTCCTCCTTCCATAATTGTGGGAAAATAAATTTCTGTTAAGCCACCTAAAAAAATGAATTTGTATTCTGCGGCTTTAAAATGAAATGCTCTGAATATATCTGTAATGTCCATCTGTTCCAGTGTGTCATTCAATGCCTTTTTTTCCTTGTTGATCTTATGCTTAGGTGATCTTTCCATTGCTGCAAGTGGGGTGTTAATGTCCTGTTCTATTATTGTATTATCATCAATATGTTTCTTAATTTTGTTATTAATTGATTCATATATTTGGCTGCTCCCAAGTTAAAGACAAATATTTACAAGTTTTGATCTTCTTGTTGGATAGACCCCTTTGTTATGATATAGTGTCCTTCTTCATCTCTTACTACAATCTTTGGTTTATTTTTTTTAATAATATTTTTTTATGTTATGTTACTCCATATAGTATATCCTTAGTTTCTGATGTAGTGTTCCATGAACAATCTTTCGCTTAAAATCTAATTTGTCTGATATAAGAATGGCTCATCCAGCTTTCTTTTGATGTCCATTAGAATGGTAGATATTTCTCCACCCCTTCACCTTCAATCTGGAGGTGTCTTTGGGTCTAAAATGAGTCTCTTGTAAATAGCATATTGATGAGTGTTGTTTTGTTATCCATTCTGATACCCTATGTCTTTTGACTGGAGCATTGACTCCATTTACATTCAGAGTAATTATTGAAAGATAAGTATTTAGTGTCATTGTATTACCTGTAAAGTTGCTGTTCCTGTAGATTTTCTCTGTTCCTTTCTAGTTTTTGTTACTTTTGGTCTCACTTTCCAGTCAAAATGTTCCCTTTAATATTTCTTGCAGGGCTTGTTTTCTGTTCATGAACTCCTTTAGTTTCTGTTTGCCTTAGAAACTCTTTATCTTTTCTTCTATTCTGAATGACAGACTTGCTGGATAAAAAATATTCTTGGCTGCATTTTTCCCCCATTTAAACATTGAATATATCATGCCAGTCCATTCTGGATTGCTTGGTCTCTGTGGACAGATCTGCTGCCAGCCTTATGTGTCTACCCTTGTAGTTTAAGGACTTTTTCTCCTGAGCTGCTTTCAGAATTCTCTCATTTCTTTATCTTTGTATTTTGCAAGTTTCACTATATATGTCATGGTGTTGACTTGTTTTGTTGATTTTGAGGGGAGTTTTCTGTACCCCTTGGACATGAATGCCTGTTTCTTTCCCCAGATTAGGGAAGTTTCAACTATAATTTGTTCAAATAAACACTCAGCCCTCTTTTCCTGCTCTCCCTCTGGGACTCTTATGATACAGATTTTTTTTTTTTTTACTTTATGGAATCACTGAATTCCCTGTCTACCTTCATGATCTTATAGTTTTCTTTCCCTCTTTTCCTCAGCTTTATTATTTTCCATCATTTTATCTTCTATATCACCTATACTCTCTTCTGCTTCTTCAATCCTTGTAGTAATTATATTGAATCTGTTTTGCATCTCAGTTGTAGCATTTTTAATATCAACCTGACTAGTTTTTTGGTCTTTATCTCTGCAGCAAGCATTTCCCTGGTGTCATCTATGCTTTTTTCAAATCCAAAGTAGTCTCATGACTGTTTTCTAAATTCTTGTGCAGATATATTGTTCATATCTGCCTTGAGCATGTCCTTTGTAGTGATATCTTCCTGACGTTTCTTTTGGGGAGAATTTCTCTGTCTTGTCAGTTTGGCTAAGTTTCTATATTTTGCATGCTATGAAAATTTGTTATATATCCTGCACCTCAGAATAATGTTATGTTAAGATGTGATCATCCCCTGTCCAGGGCTTGGCACTTGAGGAAGTGCTTCTGGTGTATGCTGTAAACACTCTGCTGTTTCATTTTTGGCTGTATTTCCCACTGGTTTTTCCTCTGTAGAGTTCCCCTTGCTTGCAGTGTGGGGTGTTTGTACCTTTATCTAGGTGTACTTCAATTTGTTTAAAAAAGCCTGAAAAAAAGAAAGGAAGGAAGGAAAGAAAGAAGAGAGAAAGAAAAAGGAAAAAAAAGAAAAGCCTGCTTCAAATATAAGAGAAAAGGAAAAGTGATGGGGGGGAATAAAATAAAATAAAAAACTATAAGCCAGTTCCAAAGAAAAATAAGGAAAAAAACCTAAGAAATATAAAAGAGAAAAAGAAGCCTGATCCATAAGGAGAGAAAGGAAATGGAAAAAAAAAAAACCTCACTAACAAACAAAAAATTATAAGCTTGATTCCAAGAGGAAAAAAAAGAAAAAAGAAAGAAAGAAAGAAAGAAAGAAAGAAAGAAAGAAAGAAAGAAAGAAGAAAGAAAGAAAAGGAAGAAAGGAAGAAAGAAAAAGAAAGAAAGAAAGAAGAAAGAAAAAGAAAGAAAGAAAGAAAGAAAAGGAGAGGTGAGAAGAGAAGAAGAGAAGAGAAGAGAAGAAGAGAAGAGAAAGAAAGAAGAGAAGAGAAGAGAAGAGAAGAGAAGAGGAGAATAAGAGAAGAGAAGAGAAGAGAAGAGAAGAGAAGAGAAGAGAAGAGAGAGAAGAGAAGAGAGAAGAGAAGAGAAGAGAAGAGAAGAGAAGAGAAGAGAAGAGAGAGAAGAAAGAGAAGAGAAAAGAGAAGAGAAGAGAAGAGAAGAGAAGAGAAGAGAAGAGAAGAGAAGAGAAGAGAAGAGAAAAGAGAAGAAGAAGTAATACAGCTTGGTTCTATTTCCACCAGAACTGAAAGGGCTGCTATGGGGCAGTGTATGTTCAGTAGACTTGGTGCATGCAGAGCGCTGCCTGTTTTGCTTTTGGGGGTGAGAGGCCTGCTGTGCTGGCTTAGTCAGTCCTGCCCCAGTAAAAGAAAAGCACTTCTCAAGCACAAGGGGGCGAGGTTTGATATAAGCAACTTCCACTTCCACTGGGGGCCACTGTGTTGTTCTCTGATGTCCCACTGGGTTGGTATTGAAGGTAAAATGATGCCCCACTCTCTGGTCCCTGGACAGGGGATCTCACCACCCAAGCTGTTCAGGAAGCCCTCACAGGAAAGTGAGGGCCATCAGCATGCCTGGAGTACACCTTTCCTGCATTTATCTTTGGTGAAGCTGCAATTCAAAACTCCAAATCTGTGTTTTTTCTTTGGCATGGTGCTGGGATTCAAAACTCCAGATCTTAAAGGAGCCAGCACTGCTTCGATCTGCTCCCTCCTCCAGACTAGAGGATCACTATGCTCTGACTAGTGCCCATTGCCCCAGAAAAACAGTCCCCCACCTGCACAGTGCCCGGATTCTATGCTGTAGCAATGAGAAATGGAGTGGCTACTTTAGCCACCCTCTGCACATGCCTTGGACAATTGCCAATGAAATGTTGTTTTCTGGTGCCTGTAGGGTCTTTTGTCCTTGGAGAGTCAATATGTCCTCTTCCAAATGTGTTCCAGAAAGGGGAACTATCCCAGTGAGACCCCTGATATCCCTACACCACTTTGGGAGTGCTTCTGGGCCAGAGCCCTCCTTCTCTCCAGCAGCACATGCTACAGCACCCCTCCAGTGAAAGCCCAGCACTTCCAAAGTTTAGTGTTTGAGCTACATTCACTGTTTGCAAAATTACCTGCCCCAATCAGTTCCCTTATCTCTCCAGTCTATAGTCTGAGAGGTTTTCTTCTTGTGCAAACCCCACCCCACACTCTCTCTGCACCCCTGTACCTTTTCTCTCCCTGTGGAAAAGGGTTCCCTGTGCCCCACAGCACAGCAGCTTTTTCCTCTCCCAATTTCCATACATCTCACACCTGCCATGTTTTCTTTGTCCAACCATGGAAATACTTCTTCAAATCCTCAGATAGATTTCCTTGGTGTTCCAAGTTATCTGACCTCAATACACTTGTGTTCAAAGGAAAGGAAAGCCCCTGGTCCCCTGCTTCTCTGTCACCTTAACTCTTCCCTCTCAATATCATATTTCTTAATATCAGATTTCTCCAACAGCCTAGTAAATTTTTTTAAATGTTTGTTCAAATCAAGATTTAAACAAGGGTCATACATAGAGTAATTTAATCATATGAGAAGGAGCCAGGTATGCCAAAGATTGAGGAAAGAGTGTTCTTGGCTAGGCAGAGTACAAAAGCCATGATATGGGGGATAAGCTTGCCTTATTTAATAACTAACAAAAGTTCAGCATAGCTAGGGCATATTGAGTACAGTGATTGGCGGGAGAGACATTCTGGTACACGAGTGGAAGGAGGAAGACCATGTACGATGCTACTGTAGTGATCCAGGCAAAAAAAGATGAAAACTTGACTAGTATGTTGGGAGTGGATGTGCAGGAAAGGAAATGTATTGATGATTGAGGGGACACTGATAACACTCAGATTTCTGTTTTGGGGGACTGGGTGGACAGAAGTGTCATTTACAGAGATAGAGTGTTTTCCAGTGATCAACACACTAAGTGGGAATTAAACCTTGGTGTGCAGCCAAGGTATACATTTCTGTATTCCTGGTATTCCACAGGTTCTTTGGAACTGAGGTAACTGTAGAAATGCCTGCTTCATTGACTTCCAAAGATTAGGGTTCATTGCAATAGGTCCCAGAAAATAATATCCTTGTCTCTGGTAGACACTCTCTCAGCAGGGAACCATGAGGTTTGTCCTTATGTGGGTACCACTTCTAGCATAAAATGCAGCCATTCGTCTCCACTGAGCTTATAATTATACAAAGCAGGAAATTCATATACAATAATTTCTATTAAACATAACTTTCAAGTTAATGTTTTTAATAATGGCATCACCCAATCACCTTGGCTCAAAATGGATCATTGACTTTTAACACCCGTTTATTCCCTTGGTTATTTGTTTCTAAATTTCCATTATTTCATTCTTCAAATAATTCTTTTATTGAGGATGTAGACAAAATGGCCAAGAACATATATTGTGAAGCTGCGCTGTCTGCGTTGGACATCCCCAGTCTACCATCATTAGCAGAAAGTTATTTCACCTATTCCTGCCTCACTTTCCTTATCTAGGAATATTACTAGTGTGAAACAGAATAATATTTGGAATATAGGAAATAATCAACAAATATTAGCTATTATTAAGGTGCTCTCAGTTCCGATCTCACTGCCACCCCCCTTTAAGCTTTTGTCTGGTTTAATTCTTTTTCCCAACAACTTTGATGAACAGTAGTTGAGAATTAAAATTGTATATATTTGAGGTAGGGAAAAATGGTGATGGAGTAGAAGGACCTTAGGCTCACCTTGTCCCATGAACACAAACAGATAACTATCAAATCATCCTAAATATCCCAGAAATACATAAGAAGAAATACAGAACAAACTACATAACTGAAGGAAAGGCGAGGCCACATCAAAGAAGGTAGGAAGTCTGGAGATGTGGTTTGGGGAGAAAGGGATTGCTAGTGCTGCAGAGGGAGGGGAGCCATGGTCACAGAGAAGAGTGAGAGAAGATCCCACAGGGAACACACAAGGAAAATGTTTACCCAAAGCCATTGGCTCAGAAAAAGAGAGGGGCTTAATTTTCTGAGTTCTTGCAACCAGCAGGGTTTCAAGCCTGGAGTTTTAAAGGCCAGCAGGCTTGGAAGGAGTTAAGATGGTGGAGTATGGGTCCCCTGAGTTGACCTGGATAGGTAGCAGACCATCCAGAACACCGACGGAATCAGCCTGAGACACAGGAAGATACATCTGGATCTTTACAAAAAACATCACCAGCACTGAGTATTGAGGTACAAAGCGGGGATCCCTGAATCTGCACACAGATATAAGAAGATAAATGGAGTGGGGAGGGAGCCTCCGCGTTCAGGCGTTGGGAAGTGGTAGTCACCTGCACTGGGGAGCGAGCAGACTTGCAGACCAGCACCCGTGAGAGAGCAGACTGAAACCGTGAGCCTGGGAACGCACACAACCAGTCGGAAAATCAGAGCTCTGGAGTGCCCGCGAACCACGCTGAAACGGAGCTCAGAGCCCATGCGAGTGTGGCTGGTGGATGGCAGTGTTAGAAATAAAAAGGACAGAGACATGCCAGCCCTGGAAGTGAGGGCTGGGATGCTGGGTGTGGGGTGCACATCCCAGGACACTACAGGGTTTAGCAGCACCAACAGAAAAAGACTTAAAGAGGCCAGAAGAGTTCAGTGGAGAGCGGACTGTGATTTCTCTGTTCTGAGACAGAGGCTGGGATTCAGCCATTGCTGCTCTGACTCTTAGAAGAGGCAGAGCAAACTGCCAGGGAAAACTACCAGAGAACAAAAGCTCAGAAATAAGAGCTCACACTGTGTCCATCCCCATCCCCCCTCACAGGGGATGGGGAGACTCTACCCACACAGGATTGCTTGAGTATCAGCATGGCAGGGCCCTCCCCCTGAAAGCCAGCTGAAATATCAAGAAGCCCACATCCTTAAGGTCCTTAGAAAACAAGAGCACACTGCCTGGGTCCTGGTCAATAATTTGGGCTCTGGAAAACCCCACAACCTCTCCTCATCAGAATGACGAGAAGGAAAAATCCCCCCAGCAAAGAAAGGACAATGAGTCTGAGGCCTCTGCCACAGAACTGATGGATATGGATATAACCAAATTATCAGAAATGGAGTTCAGGGTAACAATGGTTAAGATGATGTGTAGACTTGAAAAAAAATTAATGAAAATATTAACGAGAGTATAGAATCTCTAAGGGTGGAACTGAGAGCAAATCAGGCAGAAATTAAAAATGTTATGAATCAAATGCAGTCAAAACTAGATGCTCGGACAGCCAGGGTAAATGAGGCAGAAGAACGAACTAATGAACTGGAGGATGAGATGGTAGAAAAGAAAGCTAAAACAGAAACTTGGCTCAAAAAAATCCAATCTCAAGAATGTAGATTATGGGAGATTACTGACTCAATGAAATGTTCCAATGTCAGAATCATCAGCATCCCCTAGGGGGTGGAGAAAAAGAGAGGACTAGAAGAGATATGTGAACAAACTGTAGCTGAAAACTTCCCCAATCTAGCAAAGGAAACAAGCATTCATGTCCAAGAGGCAGAGAGAACCACTCCCAAATTCAACCACGACAAACCTACGCCATGTCACGTCATAGTGCAATTGGCAAATATTAGATACAAGGATACAGTATTGAAAGTGGCCAGGGCAGAGAAATTTCTCACGTACCAAGGCAAAAGAACCAGGATTACGTGAGACCTGTCTACACATATCTGGAATGAGAGAAAGGATTGGGTGGGCATTTTTAAAGCTACATCAGAGAAAAACATGCAGCTAAGGATCCTTTATCCAGCAAGGCTGTCATTCAGAATAGGAGAGATAAAAAGCTTCCAGAATCGCCAGTCATTGACCAATTTCATAACCATGAAACCAGCCCTACAGGAGATATTAAGGGGGGTTCTATAAAAGTAAAAAGGCCCAACAAGTGATACAGAACAGAAAGTTACAATCTATAGAAACAAAGACTTTACGGGCAACATGACATCATTAAAATCATATCTCTCAATAATCACTCTCAATGTGAGTGGTATAAATGCTCCCATAAAATGACACAGGGTTGCAGATTGGATAAAAATACATGACCCGTCCATTTGCTGTCTACAAGAGACTCATTTTGAACCTAAAGACAAATCTAGACTGAAAGTGAAGGGATGGAAAACCATTTTAAAGCCAATGGACCTCAAAAGAAAGTTGGGGTAGCAATTCTCAGATCAGACAGATTAGATTGTAAACTAAAGACTGTAGTTAGAGATACAGAAGGACACTATATTACTCTTAAAGGATGTATCCAACAAGGGGATATGACAATTACAAATAACTATGCCTCCAACAGGGGAGCAACAAGATACACAAGCCAACTATTAAACAGAATAGAGAGATATATACATAAAAATACATTAATAGAAGGGAACCTCAACACTCCTCTATCAGCAATAGACAGATCACCTAAGCAGAAAATCAACAAAGAAACAAGAGGTTTGAATGCCATACTACACTATATGGAACTCATAGATATATATAGAACACTACACCCGAGAACAACAGAATATTCATTCTACTCGAATGCACATGGAACATTATCCAAAATAGAACATGCGCTGGGTCACAAAACAGGTCTCAATCGATACCAAAAGACTGAAATTATTCCCCACATATTCTCACACCACAATGATTTGAAATTGGAACTCAACCACCAGGAAAAATTTGGAAGAAACTCGAACACATGGAAACTAAGAACCATGCTGCTCAAGAATGATTCGATAAACCAGGAAATAAAAAATTAATTTAAACAATTTATAGAGACCAACGAGAATGAAAAAACAATGATCCAAAACCTATGGGATACTGCAAAGGCAGTCCTATGGGGAAAATACATACCCATCCAAGCCTCACTCAAAATAATAGAAAACTCTAAAAAGCAGTTTTTATATTCTCACCTCAAGGAGCTGGAACACCAACAGAAGAACAGTCCTAATCCAAGCACGAGAAAGCAGTTAATCAAGATTAGAGCAGAGATCAATGAATTAGAAACCAGGAGAACAGTAGAGAAGATCACCAGAACTAGAAGCTGGTTCTTTGGAAGAATAAATAAGATCGATAAGCCTCTGGCAAGACTTTATCCAAAAAAATAGAGAAAGGACCCAAATAACAAAATTATGAAAGAAAAGGGAGAGGTCACAACAAACACAAATGAAATAGGAAACATCATTAGAAACTTTTATCACCAGCTTTATGCCAATAAATTAAGCAACCTGGGAGAGATGGAGGCCTTCTTGGAAACCTATAAAATACCAAGACAGAATCAGGAAGAAGTTGATTTTTTTATTTTAAAGTTTTTTTTTAATACATTATGTTACTCACCATACAGTACACCACTGGTTTCTGATGTAAAGTTCAATGATTCATTATTTGCGTATAACACACAGTGCACCATGCAACACGTGCCCTCCTTACTATCCATCACCAGTCTATCCCATTCCCCCACCCCTCCCCTCTAGAGCCCTCAGTTTGTTTCTCAGAGTCCCTACTCTCTCATGCTTCATTCCCCCTTCAGATTACACCCCTTACTTTATCTCTTTCTTCCCTTACCGATCATCCCAGTTCTTATGTTCCATAGATGAGAGAAATCATATGATAAATGTCTTTCTCTGCTTGACTTATTTCACTTAGCATATTCTACTCCGGTGCCATCCATGTTGCTGCAAATGTTGAGAACTCATACATTCCGATAGCTGAGTAATATTCCGTTGTATATATCGAACACAACTTCTTAATCCAGTTATCTGTTGAAGGACACCTCGGCTCCTTCCACAATTTAGCTATTGTGGACAATGCTGCTAGGAACATTGGGGTGCATATGGCCCTTCTCTTCACTACGTCTGTATCTTTGGGGTAAATGCCCAATAATGCAATGCCTGGGTCATTGGGTAGCTCAATTTTTAACTTTTTAAGGGACCTCCACACTGTTTTCCAGAGTGCCTGTACCAACTTGCATTTCCACCAATAATGTAGGAGGGATCCCCTTTCTCCACATCCTCTCCAGTAATTGCTGTTTCTTGCCTTGCCAATTTTTGCCTTTCTAACTGGTGTAAGGTGGTATGTTAGTGTGGTTTTTTTTTTTATTTTAATGATTTTTTTATTATATTATGTTAATCACCATACAGTACATCCCCGGATTC
>NC_048238.1:46283652-46293139 GCF_002007445.2 Ailuropoda melanoleuca
TTTTCATGTGTCTGTTAGCCATTTGTATGTCTTCTTTGGAAAAGTGTCTGTTCATATCTTCTGCCCATTTTAGGATTTCTGTATTAGTTTCTCAAGTATTGAGTTTGAGAAGTTCTTTGTAGATCTTGGATACCAGTATTTTATCTGTAGCATCATTTGCATATATCTTCTCCATTCCGTGGGCTGCCTCTTAGCTTTTTGAAATGTTTCCTTGGCTGTGTAGAAGCTTTTTAACTTGATGAAGTCCCACAAGTTCATTTTATCTTTTGTTTCTCTTGCCTTTGGAGATGTTTCATGAAAAAGATTGCTTTGGCCTATGTCATAGAGTTTGCTGCCTATGTTCTCCTCTAGGATTTTGATGGATTCCTGTCTCACATGGAGGTCTTTCTTATATTTGTGTATGGGGAGAGATAGTGGTCGTTTCATTCTGTTGCTTGTAGCTGTCCAATTTCCCCAGCACCGTTTATTGAAGAGACTGTCTTTTTTTCCACTGGATGTTTTTTCCTGCTTTATCAAAGATTAGTTGCCCAAAGAGCCGAAGGTCTATTTCTGGGTTCTCTATTCTGTTCCATTGGTCTATGTGTCTGTTTTTTGCCAGTACCATACTGTCTTTGTGATCACAGCTTTGTAGTACAGCTCCAAATCCGGCATTGTGTTGCCCCCAGCTTTTTTTTTTTCTTTTCAAGAGTTCCTTGGTGATTCGGGGCCTTTTCTGGTTCCATAAAAATTTAAGGACTATTTCGTCCAGTTCTTTGAAAAATATCATCGGTATTTTGATCAGAATAGTTTTGAAAGTGTAGATTGCTCTGGGTAGCATGGACATTTTAACTATGTTAATTCTTCCGATCCATGAGCATGGAATATTTTTCCATCTTTTTTTGTCTTCCTCAATGTCATTCAAGAGTGATTTTTAGCTTCTAGAATATAGATCCTTTACGTCTCAGGTTAAGTTAATTCCAGGGTAACGTACAAATTTTGGTGCTATTGTAAATGGGATGGATTCCCTAATTTATCTTTCTTCAGTCTCATTATTCGTGTATAGAAATACAACCGATTTCTGAGCATTGATTGTGTATCCCGCCATGTTACTGAATTGCTTTATCACTTCTAGTAGTTTGGGAGTGGATTCTTTTGGGTATTCTAAATGGAGGAGTGTCATGTCATCTGTGAAGAGAGACATTTTGACTTCGTCTTTGCCGTTTTGGCTACCTTTATCCCTTTTTCTTGTCTGATTGCTGTTGCAAGGACTTCTAGTACTATTTTGAATAATAGTGGTGAGAGTGGGCATCCTTGTCGTGTTCATGATCCTAAGGGAAAGGCTTCCAGCTTTTCCCCATTGAGAATGATATTTGCTGTAAGCTTTTCATAGATGGTTTTTATGAGATTGAGGAATGTACCCTATCCCTACACTCTGAAGGGTTTTTATTGGGAAAGGATGCTGTATTTTGTCAAATGCTTTTTCTGTATCAACTGAGAGGATCATATGGTTCCTGAGTCTTTTCTTGTTGATATGATGGATCACGCTGATTGATTTGTGAATGTTGAACCACACTTGCATCCCAGAGATGAATCCCACTTGGTCATGATGGATAATCCTTTTAATGTACTATTGGATTCTATTAGCCAGGATACTGTTGAGGATTTTGGTATCTGTATTCATTAGGGAAATCGGTCTGTAATTCTCCTTTTTGAGGGGGTCTTTGCCTGGTTTGGGGATCAAGGTAATATTAGCCTCATAGAATGAGTTTGGTAGCTTTCCTTCTGTTTCTATTTTTTGAAATAGCTTTAGGAGAATAGGTATTATTTCTTCTTTGAATGTTTGGTAGAATTCCCTATAAAAACCATCCGGGCCTGGGGTTTTGATATTTGGAAGGTTATTTATCACTGACTCAATCTCTTCTTAATTAATTGGCCTGTTTAAAAAATGAATTTTTTCCTGTTTCAGTCTTGGTAGTTTATAGGTTTCCAGGAAGGCCTCCATCTCTTCCAGATTGCATAATTTATTGGCATATAGCTGTTGATAAAAGTTTCTAATAATCCTTCTAATTTCATTATGTTGGTTGTGACCTCTCCTTTTTCAATCATAATTTTTTTAATTTGGGTCCTTTCTCTATTCTTTTGGATAAGTCTTGCCAGTGGTCTGACAATTTTATTCATTCTCTCAAAGAACCAGCTTCTAGTTTTGTTGATCTGCTCTCCTGTGTTCCCGGATTCTAATTCATTGATTTCTGCTCTCATCTTGGTCAACTGCCTCCTCGTCCATAGATTAGGCCTGTTCTTCTGTTGGTGTTCCAGCTCCTTGAGGTGAGAATATAAAAACTGCATTTTAGATTTTTCTATTCTTTTGAATGGGGCTTGGATGGGTATGTATTTTCTGCTTAGGACTGCCTTTGCAGTATCCCATAGGTTTTGGGCCATTGTGTTTTCATTCTGTTTGGTCTCCATAAGTTGTTTCAATTGATTTTGGATTTCTTGGTTTATCGAGTCATTCCTGAGCAGGATGGTTATTAGTCTCCAAGTGTTAGAGTTTCTTCCAAATTTTTCCTTGTGGTTGAGTTCCAATTTCAAGCTTTGTGGTCTGAGAATATGCAGGGAATTATTTCAGTCTTCTGGTGTCGTTTGAGACCTCTTTTGTTTCCCAGAACATCATTTATTCTTGAGAATGTTCCATGGGCATTAGTGTAGAATGAGTATTCTTTGGTTCTGGGGTGTAGTCTTCTATATATATCTATGAGGTCCAACTTGTCGAGTATGGCATTCAAAGCTCTTATTTCTTTGCTGATTTCTTGCTTAGGTTATCTGCTTATTGCTGATAGTGGAGTGTTGAGGTCTCCTACTATTAGTGTATTTTTATCTATATGTCTCTTTATTGTGGTGAAGAGTTGGCTTGTATATATTGCTGCTCCCCTGTTGGGGGCATATATATTTGTAATTGTCATATCCACTTGTTGGACATATTCTTTAAGAATAATATAGTGCCCTTCTGTGTCTCTAACTATAGTCTTTAGTTTAAAATCCAAATTGTCTGATCTGAGAATTGCTACCCCAGCTTTCTTTTCAGGTCCATTGGCATGAAATATGCTATTTGATCCCTTTACTTTCAGTCTGGATGTATCCTTAAGTTCAAAATGAGTCTCTTGTAGACAGCATAAGGATGGGTCATGTCTTTTTATACAATCTGCAACCCTGTGGCATTTTATTGGAGCATTTAGGCCATCTCATTGAGACTGATTATTGAGAGATACGATTTTAATGATGCCAATTTATCTGTAAAGTTCTTTCTTCTGTAGATTGTGACTTTCTTTTCTGTATCACTCTTGTGGCTTTTTTACTTATGTAGAACACCCCTTAATATCTCCTGTAGGGCTGGTTTCATGGTTATGAAATTGGGCAATGACTGGCAATTCTGGAAGCTCTTTATCTCTCCATCAATTCTGAATGACAGCCTTGCTGGATAAAGGATCCTTGGCTGCATGTTTTTCTCGGAAAAAGCTTTAAAAATGCCCTCCTCATTCGATGTCTGTTTAGACAGATCTGACGTATTTCGGATACCTTTGCCTTGGTACGTGAGAAATTTCTTTGCCCTGGCTGCTTTCAATACTGTCTCCTTGGATGTAATATTTGCCAATTGCTCTATGACATGACGTAGTGCAGGTTTGTCGTGGTTGGGCTTGGGAGGGGTCCTCTCTGCCTCTTGGACATGAATGTTTGTTTTCCTTGCTAGATTAGGGAAGTTTTCAGCTACAATTTGTTCAAATATCTCTTCTAGACCTCTGTTTTTCTCCACCCCCTTGGGGATGCCATTGATTCTGACATTGGAATGATTCATTGAGTCAGTAATCTTCCGTAACCTACACCCTGAGCATGGATTTTTTTGAGTCCAGCTTCTATTTCGCTTTTTCTTTTACTAACCCGTCCTCCAATTTGCTGATAAATTCTTCTGCCTCACTCACCCTGGTCGTCAGATCCTCTAGTTTTGACTGCATTTGGCTCATAGAATTTTTGATTTCTGCCAGGTTCGCTCTCATTTCCACACTTAGAGATTCTATATTCTCATTAACATTTTCATTAATACTTTTTTCATGTCTACACATCATCCTGACCATTGTTATTCTGAAATACATGTCTGATAATTTTGCTATATTCATATACCTTAGTTCTGTTTCAGAGGCCACAGACTCATTGTCTTTTCTTTGCTGGGGGGATTTCTCCTTCTCCTCATTCTGAAGAGGAGAGGTTGCAGTATGTCCAGAACCCAAATTATTTACCAGGACCCTGGCCATGCGCCCTTGTTTTATTGGGATCTTTGGGATGTGGGCTTCTTGATTTTTGTATCCTGCCTTCTGGAGGAGGGGCCTACCGCACTGATACTCAAGCAACCCTGTTTGTGTAGAGTCTCCTTGTCCCCTGTGAGGGTGGATGGGGATGGGCACACTGTGAGCCGGTATTTCCAGGCTTTTAGTCTCTGGCAGCTTTCCCTAGTGGTTTGCTCTGCCTCTTCTGAGATTCAGAGTAGCAGTGGCCGAATCTCAGCCTCTGTCTCAGTACAGAGGTATCACGGATGGTACTCCACTGGTGTTCTGGCCAGTTTAACTCTGTTTCTGTTGGTGCTGCTCAATCGTGCAGCATCCCAGGATGTGCGCCCCACATTCAGCATCCCAGGCCACACTTCCAGGGCTGGTGCGTCTCTGTCCTTTTTGTTTCTAGTATCGCCAGCCACCAACCACCAGCTGCGCCCGTGAGCTGCCAGAGCTCCCGGTCTACGTCTGTTTCCAGTGAGCATACTGGAGATCCGGTTTTCAGTGTGGTTGCATGCATTCCCTGGTCTGCTCTCTTGCGAGTGCCGGTCCGTGAGTCCGCCCACTCCCCATGCACGTGGCTACTGCTTCCGGTGACTGAACATGGCAGATCCCTCCCCCTTCCATTTATTTTCCGATATCTGTGCACAGATTCATGGCTCCGTGCTTCATACCTCAATACTCAGCACTGGAGATGTTCATTTGTAGATATCCAGATGTATCTACCTGCTTCTCAGTCTGATTCCTTGGATGTTCAGGCTGGTCTGGTACCTATCCAACTCAAGTCAGGGGACCAGCAGAAAAAGGAGTCCCCTACTTCTCTGCCATCTTAACCTTCCAGAAATTGATTTTTTAAACAGAGCAATTATTTATGAAGAGATTGAAGAAGTGATTAAAAACCTTCTGAAAAACAAAACTCCAGGGGCTGATGGCTTCCCCGGGGAATTCTACCAAACATTCAAAGAAGTAATAATACTTATTCTCCTGAAGCTGTTTCAAAAAATAGAAACAGAAGGAAAACTACCAAACTCATTCTATGAGGCCAATATTACCTTGATCCCCAAACCAGGAAAAGACCCCACCAAGAAGGAGAATTACAGACCAATATCCGTGATGAATATGGATGCTAAAATTCTCAAGAATATCCTAGCTAGTGGCATCCAACAGTAAATTAAAAGGATTATCCATCATGACCAAATGGGATTCATCCCTGGGATGCAAGGGTGATACAACTTTCGCAAATCTATCAGTATGATAAATTGTATCAACAAGAAAAGAGTCAATAATGATATGATCCCCTCAATAGATGCCGATAAAGCATTTGACAAAATACAGCATCCTTTCCTGATTAAAACTCTTTAGACTGTAGGTATAGAGGGTACATACCTCAATTTCATAAAAATCATCAATGAAAACCCTGCAGCAAATATCATTCTCAATGATGAAATGCTGGAAGCTCTTCCATTAAGATCAGGAACACGACAAGGATGCCCACTCTCACCATTATTATTCAACATAGTACTAGAAGTCCTTGCAACAGCAATTAGACAACAAAAAGGGCTAAAATGTATCCAAATTGGCAAAGAACAAGTCAAACTGTCTCTCTACACAGATGACATGATACTCTCTATGGAAAACCCAAAAGAATCCACCCCCAAACTACTAGAATTTATAGAGCAATTCAGTCATGTGGAAGGATAAAAAATCAATGCTCAGAAATCAGTTGCATTTCTATACATGAACAATGAGACTGAAGAAAGAGATATCAGGGAATCCATTCCATTTACAATAGCACCAAAAATCGTATGTTATCTTGGAATTAACTTTACAAGAGATATAAAAGATCTATATTCTAGAAACTACAAATCACTCTTGAAAGACATTGAAGAAGACACAAAAAGATGGAAAATTATTCCATTCTCATGGATTGGAAGAATTATCATAGTTAAATGTCCATGTTACCCAGAGCAATCTGCACGTTCAATTCTATCCTGATCAAAATACCAATGACCTTTTTCAAAGAACTGGTACAAACATCCCTTAAATTTGTATGGAACTAGAAAAGGCCCCGAATCACCAAGGAACTGTTGAAAAGGAAAAACAAAGCTGGGGGCATCACATTGCCGAATTTCAAGCTGTACTACAAAGCTGTGATCACAAAGACAGCATGGTACTGGCACAAAAACAGACTCATAGACCAATGGAACAGAATAGAGAACCCAGAAATGGACCCTCTGCTCTTTGGGCAACTAATCTTTGGTAAAGCAGGAAAAAACATCCGGTGGAAAAAAGACAATCCCTTCAATAAATGTTGCTGGGAAAATTGGACAGCTACATGCAAAAGAATGAAACTT
Source organism: Ailuropoda melanoleuca (assembly GCF_002007445.2). Lineage (NCBI taxonomy): Eukaryota > Metazoa > Chordata > Mammalia > Carnivora > Ursidae > Ailuropoda > Ailuropoda melanoleuca. The sequence goes on from NC_048238.1 coordinate 46,290,305, forward strand.
GACCACTGTCTCACACCATACACAAAGATAAACTCCAAATGGATGAAAGACCTCGATGTGAGACAGGAATCCCTCAAAATCCTAGAGGAGAGCATAGGCAGCAACGTCTACGACATCAGCCACAACAACCTTTTTCCTGATGCATTTCCAAATGCAAGAGAAACAAAAGAAAAAATGAACTTGTGGGACTTCATCAAGATTAAAACCTTCTGCACAGCCAAGGAAACAGTCAAAAAAACTAAGAGACAGCCCACGGAATGGGAGAAGATATTTGCAAATGATGCTACAGATAAAAGACTGGTATCCAAGATCTACAAAGAACTTCTCAAACTCAATACGTGAGAAACAAATAAATCATAAAACGGCAGAAGATATGTACAGACACTTTTCCAATGAAGGCATACAAATGACTAAAAGACACATGAAAAAATGCTCAAAATCATTAGCCATCAAGGAAATTCAAATCAAAACCACAATGAGACACCTGGCAAAAATTGACAAGGCAGGATACAGCAATTGTTGGAGAGGATATGGAGAAAGGGGATCCCCCCTACATTGTTGGTGTGAATACAAGTTGGTACAGCCCCTCTGGAAAACAGTGTCCCTTAAGAAGTTAAAAATTGAGTTACCCTGTGACCCAGGCATTGCACTACTGGGTATTTACCCCAAAGATACAGATGTAGTGAAAAGAAGGGCCATATGCACCCCAAGGTTCATAGGAGCATTGTCCACAATAGCTAAATCACGGAAGGAACCATGATGCCCTTCAGCAGATGACTGGATTAAGAAGATGTTGTCCATATATGCAATGGAATATTACTCAGCCTTCAAAAAGAATTATTTCTCAACATTTGCTGCAACATGGATGGCACAGGAGGAGATAACACTAAGTGACATATGTCAAGCAGTGAAAGACAATTATCATACGGTTTCACTCATTTATGGAACATGAGAACTAGGAAGATCAGTATTAGAAGAAAGGGATAAAGACAGTTGGGGGTAAACCGAAGGGGGAATGAAACATAAGTGAGTATGGACTCTGGGAAACAAACTGAGGTCTTAGAGGGGAGTGGGGTGGGGGAATGGGATAGGCTGGTGATGGGTAGTAAGGAGGGCACGTATTGCATGGTGCACTTGGTGTTATACTCAATTAGTGAATCATGAAACTTTACCTCAAAAACTAGTAATGTACTGTGTGGTGACAACATAATATAATAAAAAATATTCTTATTTAAAAAAATAAAAAATAAAAACCAAGTAATCCAATTTTAAAAAAATAAGTAAAAAAAATAATGGCCAGCAGGGTTGCCTGGGGTATAGCACACAGGGCACTGCTCTGCTCCTAGAGAGAAGGCCAGCAAAATACATGTCAGCAGGCAGCATGGAAACAATGATCTCAAAAGCCCCTGGCCACACAATGGGGGTATTATTTGATCTTCTCAGAGCATGTTCCTGAGAGGCAGCTTTCACAGAGATGTTTCTCCAGAAGCAAAGTAGATGGCAGGTGCCATTTCTTTCACCCACACCTTAGCATAAACACATAGCCAGCTGCAGAAAGCAGCACAGTACACAATGATGGCCTAACTTGCATATACAAACACCCACACCCCCACAAACTGGTGGGAATGCCTTTTTCAGTCACACTTGCCTCAATCCATTCACAGCAGACCCCTTCCCCAGAAAACAAGCACAGATACCTGACAAGCATCTCCTGACCAGAGTGCTGATGGGCCTCAGTTCCAAAAAAGTTGGTAACAGATCTCATTTCACAAGCAGACCAAACACACCTAGTTAAAACTCAACACATTCAAGGCAGTAACCGAACACTACCCAGAGCAGGCAAAGGTGCCTCTGCAGGTGACTGTCCTGAAGGATAGAGCATATAAAATACAACAGCAGTGTGCATGCAGCACACACCAGAGACACTGTCCAAAGTGCAAGGCCTCACGCCACATGACCTCTTCATAGGGCCATTACTTTCAGGATAAGGACATATAACTGGTTTTTCTAACACAGAGAGGAAGGCAGAGACATTGACAGAATTCAAACATGGAAGAATTTATCCCAAAAGAAAGAATAAGATATGGCCAAATTCAGATATCTAAGTGAAACAGATATAAGTAAAATGCCTGATGGGTGATTTAGAGAAACAATCATAAGCATACACACTGGGCTTGAGAAAAGTATGCAAGTAATCAGTGAGACATTTACCACAGAGACAAAACAGTTTTAAAAAATCAATCAGAAATGAAGAGTGCTATAAATGAGATTAAAAACATGCTTGAGTCTTTTCACCCACCCCTACCCCTCCTCCTTGATGGCTGCTCTTCCCTCTTAATTTATCTTAACCTCTGTCATTACAAAACTCAAACCCCTTGCCTCTTTCCCACATCATCATCCTTCCATGGTAAAACTGCAAGCCGGTAAAATCGAACTCTCCATCCAAAAGCAGATGAAAGTAACAAGAGAAGGAGGGGAGGTTAAGATGGCGGAGGAGTAGGGGACACCTTTTTCAGCCGGTCCCCTGAGTTGAGCTGGATAGGTACCAGACCAGCAGGAANCAGGAATATCCACGGAATCAGCCTGAGACGCAGGAAGATACATCTGGATCTCTACAAATGAACATCTCCAGCGCTGAGTATCGAGGTACGAAGCGGGGAGCCGTGAAACCGCGCACAGATATCGGAAGCTAAACAGAAGGGGGAGGGAGCCGCCGTGTCAGGGCGCCGGGAAGCGGTAGCCACCTGCAAGGGGGAGCCGACAGAACGCGGACCCGCACGCTTGAGACAGCAGGCTGAGAAGGGAGCTCCGGGAGCGCACGCGGGATGGCTGGCG
>NC_048238.1:46293239-46309057 GCF_002007445.2 Ailuropoda melanoleuca
GTAGTGTATAACTAGTGCACAAGGTCACCTTGTGTTGCCCTAAGACTGACTCTGGAAGTTGTAATAAGGACCTTGATCTATATTCTAGTGTTCTGAGGAAGTCCATCTGTGGAAAAGGCTGAGCACCACCTGAGAAGGTGGTGACTCCCTCAACACTACCTATAAAAGTAGGAGTCTACACTGTGGTCATTGTATCTATATCACCATCAGAGAATGACCACTAGAGAGCCCTCTCCAGGGAAGAGATCAAGACCCCACTACTGAGCCAAGCTGATGGGTGTTGCACCTGCTGAGAGTACTTGCATAGAAAGAGATGCACTGGGAGCACCTGCTGATGAGAGTGGCCTTGGAGCTTGGGGAGTGTCTGCTGAGCCACCTTTCTGTTCTCCATGAAGCAGGAATTTTAGTGAGTTACTGCCATATTCTTAATGGCTAGCAAGTAAATAGGTTGTATTCTGATTAGTCTTCCTATAGAATTACTCCTGANTTTCCTCTTTTTTTTTTTTTTTTTGGAGGGGAGTGCTCTTTTTAATTAAAATTGAATTAGCCACCTTATACTACATTAGTTTCAGATGTAGTGTTCAGTAATTTATCAGTTGCATGTAACACCCAGAGCTCATCACATCACGTGCCTTCCTTAATGCCCATCACCCAATTACCCCAATCCCCCGTCCACCCCACCCCCAGCGACCCTCAATTTGTGTCCTATAGTTAAGAGTCTCTCATGGTTTTTCTCCCTCTCTGGTGACTTCCCATTCAGTTTTCCCTCCCTTCCCCAATGATCCTCTGCCCTGTTTCTCATATTCCACATATGAGTGAATCCATATGATAATTGTCTTTCTCTGATTGACTAATTTCACTCAGCATAATACCCTCCAGCTCCAACCCCATCAATGTAAATGGTAAGTAGTCATCTGTTCTGATGCCTGAATAATATTTCACTGTGTGTGTGTGTGTGTGTGTGTGTGTGTGTGTGTGTATCACATTTTCTTTACCCATTCATCTATCGATGGACATCTCGGCTCTTTCCATAGTTTGGCTATTGTGGACATTGCTCTCTTGTTTTCTGATTCTTTTTTTTTTTTTATCAGAACTGGAGGCAGTGGTTGGTCAGTTATGTCCCATGATTCCCAAGAGCATTTGCTGACCATGTCAGAGAGTTCCTGCTCAAACCACAGTGGCTCAGAGCAAGGAAACAGCTGACTCTGGGAGGGGAGAAAATGGCCCAGTGGGGGGTCATGACAGAGCCATGCTGATGGCAGTAAGAAATTTAGTTATGGAGCTCAGACTCTCTCCAGCAGCTGAAACTGAAATCATTACAATTTGGTTGCTTTGGGTGACATCTTAACGTGTAAATGGCATACATAAATCAGGCAATGTGACGGACCACTTTTTTCTGTATGACCTTTTCCAAAATTCACCCAGTTTATTGTTTCTGGGATGCCTAGGACAGGTACTTTATAACTTCCTAGTCCATTTCTTAAGTCTCTTGGCCTCTCTTTAAACTTTTCTTTCTCTTTGTCTCTCTATGAGGTGTTCTGCACAATTTCTTCCACCTATTCTAATTCGCCAATTCTCTATCCAGCTGTATCTCATATGCTGTCTAAAATTTCTTTAATCTTTTATTCCAGTGGTTATGATGTTCTGTTCTAGACATAATTGTTTCTAGAAAAATAATTTGCTTTTGTAAGTAATTAGGTATTTCTTCCTCATGTTTTATGCATCTTATCGCTTATTCATATATGTTAACGGTAGTTTTAATAGTTTGTATCTGGTAAGAGGCCTTTATAGATAAGGTTTGTTTATTGATCATACGGATAGTGGCATGCTTTTGGATTATGTCCTTGTTTAGGAGGACTTAATCTGTAGGAATATTGTTAAAGCCTCAATGAATGTTAAGCCACTCTAAAAAGGCGGAGGGAGCATTTGTTGTTCCATATGGCAGGCATGAATCAGTTTGTGGTCCAGATGACCTATAACTCTATGTGGCATCCTTCTGATAGAGGCAACACGAAGTTTAGAGGATGCCAGAATCCCATTGTGATTGGTTGATGGGATGCAGAAGGGTATGCAATCACATGCACATGTGGCATGGCCTGGCGTAGTGACCTGTTTTGTCCAATCAGATATGGAGGTTGCCCGTGATGTCAGGAAATGCAGCGACTGTAAATGGGCCAGCGCCCCTCAGGAGCCGGCAGTGTCGTTCCTTCCGAACTGTCGGGAAGGCGAGCCCCACGTGGCTGAGCCTGGCTGTGAGCCCTTTTCTGAGGAAAGCCTGAGCACCGAGGAGACCACGGCAGCCGACCCAGAGAGCTCGCAGCAGAAGCAGCCCAAGGTGCCATTGCTGCCGCCACTGCCGCCGCCGCCGCCCTCTCCCCGCCCACCCCCGACAGTTTCGCCACCTGCTTCCCCAGGGTTCTGAAGCAGGTGCACAAGGGCCTGAGCCTCTCGCAGAAGGCCGTGGGCGTCGTGGATTCGTTCGTTAAGGACGTCTTCGAGCGCATCGCCGACGAGGCCGCTCGGCTGGCTCGCTCCACCAAGGGCTCCAACAAGCACTCCACCATCAGCTCCAGGGAGATCCAGACAGCCGTGCGCCTGCTGCTGCCCGGGGAGATCGGCAAGCACGCCGTGTCCGAGCCACCAAGACCATCATCAGGGACACCTTTCGCCAGTGAGCTGCCTCCGGACCGCCTGACCACCTCCCCCCACACCAAAGGCTCTTTTCAGAGCCACCTCACTGGGCACAAAAAGACCTGTAACTCTCCAGAGTGCCACCTACTCTAGCGTTTGGACCTGTGCTATTGTGCCAGTCCTTAAAACACTTCTACCGTTTACGAAACATTACCAAATATATCAACCCTACTTTATTGTATGGCTTCAGTGCAGTTTGTTCTGAGCAAAATCATCGATTTACTTTAACCACATTGCATTCATTTGCTTGCCTAACGTGCCATTTCTGTCAGTTATTGGACCTGTGCCATTCTGCCGATCTTTAGCTCACTTGTACCATGAACGAAACATTATCAAACGTCACGACTCAACTTTAACATATGTCTGCAGTGCCATTTGTTCCAAGGAAAATTGGAATTTTCCTTCACCATATTGATTTTCATGGCTTTCCCAAATGGTCATTTCTGTTAATTATTTCTCAAAGTCAGCCTTATGGGGCTATATTCGTAATGGTATTTACCTTTCCACTGTCATTCTCTCACTAGTGCATGGTGGGATTTTCCAGAAGTTCATTATGTCTGATAGGGTAACAGATAAAAGCAGAAGTAGATGTAAGAATACATCTGAGTTCTTTAGGTCAGATGTTAAGGAGATTTTCAGATATCTGAACCAATGTCAATCTCCTCTCTAGTTTTTTTAGAAAACATGTTTTTCACACGCATTTGTAATTTATATCAGCATGATGTCATGGGCTTTTAAAAATTATTTTAACATAAATTGACTAAAATTTCTGTTCTAATATTTTGTTGCAGTAAACATTGGCAGATATAACCGGCACAAAAGTTCTTTGGCTTCCTATTAATTTTTAGAGGTGTAAAGTTGTCCTGAGACCAGAAATGGTTCTAGAGATTTACCCATTCTGGTGCAATCAGGTCAACTGAAAATAGCCTCTTTTCGCTGGTCAAGTTTTCCAAAAAGAATTCAATGCCTAATATCCATCAAAACTTCCAAATCATATTGCTGACTTAAATGTACGTTATAGAATCCTCAGTTCACTTTGGCTCCTTGGACTAGTGCAAAAGAGAGAGAGAGAGAGAGAGAGAGCATGAGCAGGGGAGGGACAGAGGGAGAAGTAGAATCCCCGCTGAGGAGGGAGTCTGATGTGGGGCTGAGCCGAAGGCAGACGCTTAACCGACTGAGTCACCAAGGTGCCTTTCCGGTATCATATTTAATACTAATGGTGAGAGTGGAAATCCCTGTCTTATTCCTGACCATAGGGGAAAGGCTCTCAGTTTTTCCCCATTGAGGATATTAGCTGTCGGTCTTTCGTATATGGCCTTTATTATGTTGAGGTGTGTTCCACCTATCCTTACATTATTGAGGGTTTTTATCAAGAAAGGATGCTGTATTTTGTCACAGGCTTTTTCTGCATTTAAGGACAGGATTATCCGGTTCTTATCCTTTTAATAATGTGGTGTATCACATTGACTGATTTGCGAATATTGAGCCACCAACTCTGCAGCCCAGGAAGGAATTCCATTTGATTGTGGTGAATAATTCTTTTAATGTACTGTTGAATTCAATTTGCTACTATTTTATTAAGAATTCTGGCATCTCTGTTCATCAGGACTATGGACCTGTAATTCTTTTTAGTGAGGTCGTTGGCTTTAGAACCAAGGTAATGCTGGCTTTGTAGAACGTGTTTGGAAGTTTTCCTTCCATTTCTATTTTTTTGGAACTGTTTGAGAAGACTACGTATTAACTCTTCTTTATTTTATTTTTTAATTTAAATTCAATTAGCCAAGTTATAGGCTAACTAATTTCACATGTAGTGTCCAATAATTTATCAGTTGCGTATAACACCCAGGGCTCCTCACATCATGTGCCTTCCTTAATGCCCATCACCCAATTTCCCCATCCCCCCACCCACCTCCCCTCCAGCAACCCTCAGTATGTTTCCTATAGTTAAGAGTCTCTCATGGTTTTTCTGCCTCCCTGATGACTTCCCATTCAGGTTCCTTCTGTTCCCCAATGGTCCTCTGTGCTGTTTCTTATATTCCACATATGAGTGAAACCATATGATAATTATCTTTCTCTGATTGATTTATGTCCCTCAGCGTAATACCCTCCAGTTCTAGCCATGTTGATGTAAATGGTAAGTATTCATCCTTTCTGATGGCTGAGTAATATTCTATTTTGTATATATATAGCACTTCTTCATTTTTTAAAAAATATTTTATTTATTTATTTGACAGAGAGAGAGAGAGATCCAGTGAGAGAGGGAACACAAGCAGGGGGAGTGGGAGAGGAAGGAGCAGACTCCTAGCAGAGCAGGGAGCCCAATGTGGGGCTCGATCCCAGGACCCTGGGATCACGGCCTGAGCTGAAGGCAGACGCTTAACAACTGAGCCACCCAGGCTCCCCAATATACCACTTCCTCTTTATACATTCCTCTGTCGATGGACAACTCAGCTCTTTCCACAGTTTGGCTATTGTGGACATTGCTGCTATAAACATCGGGGTGCAATTAACTCTTCTTTAAATGTCTGGTAGAATTCCCCTGGGAAGACATCTGGCCCAGGACTTCTGTTTGTTGGGAGCTTTTTTGATTACTGATTCATGTTTTNGGAGGGCACGTATTGCATGGTGCACTGGGTGTTATACGCAACTAATGAAGCATCAAACTTTACATCGGAATCTGGGGATGTACTGTATGGTGATTAACACAATATAATAAAATAAAATTAAAAAAAATAAAATAAAATAAAAACATGCTTGATGCAGTGTACAGCAACATAGAAGCAGAGGAATGAATTAGTGACTAGAAGTAATGGAACGTAATGAAGAGGAACAAAAGAGAGGAAGAATTATCCAACATGAGAATAGATTTAGAGAAATCAGTGACTCTATTAAACATACTAACATTTCTATTATAGGAGTCCCAGAAGAAGTACAGAGAGAAATGGGGCAGAAAATTTACTTGAAGAAATAATAGCTGAAAACTTTCCTAATCTGAGAAAGGAAACAAATCCAGATCCAGGAAGCATAGGGAACTCCCATCAAAATCAACAAAACCAGGCCAGCACAACGGCATATTGTAATTAATGTAAATTTGAAAAATATAGTGATAAAAAAAAAATCTTAAAAGCAGCAAGACAAAAGCAGTCTATAACATACATGGGAAAACCCATAAGAATAGCCAGGAATTTCTCAACAGAAATGTGGCGATTCAGAAGGGCATGGAATGATATATTCAAAGTGTGGAATGGGCGAAATAAATCAAGCAGAGAAAGACAATTATCATATGGTTTCATTCATTTATGGAACATAAGAAGTAGGAAAATCGGTAGGAGAAGAAAGGGAAGAAGAAGGGGGGGTAAACAGAAGGGGGAATGAATCGTGAGAGACTATGGACTCTGGGAAACAAACTGAAGGCTTCAGAGGGGAGGAGGTTTGGGGAATGGGACAGGCTGGTGATGGGTATTAAGGAGGGCATATATAGCATGGTGCACTGGGTGTTATACGCAAGCAATTAATCATGGAACTCTACATCAGAAACTAGGGATGTACTGTATGGTGACTAACACAATATAATAAAAAAATATTTTAAAAAGTGCTGAATGGGAAAAATCTGCAACCAAAAATACTCTATCCAGGAAGACTATCATTCAGAAAAAGAGGGAGAAAGAGTTTCCCAGACAAAAACTGGATAGCACCATGCAAAGTAATGAAACTGGGCCACTTTATTGCAACATACAAAAAGATAAAAGTAAAGCAAAAATGGATGAGAGACCTAAATATGAGACAGGAAACCATTAAAATCCTAGAGGAGAACACAGGCAGTAACCTCTTTGACATCGACCGTAGAAACTTCTTACTAGATATGTCTTTTGAGGCAAGGGAAAGAAAACCATAATTAAACTATTGGGACTTCATCAAAATGAGAATCATCTGCACAATGAAGGAAACAATCAACAAAACTAAAAGGCAATCTATGCAACGAGAGAAGATGTTTGCAAATAATATATCTGATAAAGGTTTGGTATCCAACATATAAAGAACATATGAATCTCAACACCCAAAACACAAGTAATCTATTTAAAAAATGGCCTAGAATAGACATTTTTGCAAAGAAGACATACAGACAAGCAATAGACATATGAAAACATGCTCAACATCATTGACCATCAGGAAAATTCAAATAAAAACTACAATGAAATATCACCTAAAACCTGTCAGAATGGCAACAACAGGTGTTGGCCAGGATGCAGAGAAAGGGGAACACTCTTACACGGTTGGTGGGAATGTAAGCTGGTGCAGCCGCTCTGGAAAATAGTATGGAGGTTCCCCCAAAACTCAGAATTAGAACTACTCTATGATCCAGCAATTGGCAGTACTAGGTATTTACCAACAGGATACAAAAATAAGGATTCAGTGGAGTAATTGCACCCTGATGTTTATAGCAGCATTATCAACAATAGCAAAATTATGGCAAGAGCCCAAATATCCATTGACTGAGGAATGGATAAAGAAGAATTGGGTAATTTGCAGTGATGTGGATGGAGCTGGAGCATATTGTGAAATGAGAAAAATCTCAGCCAGAAAAAAACAATTATGATATGACTTCACTCATCAATTAAACAACAAAGAAATTATCATGGGGAAAAGGAGAGGCAAACCAAGAAACAGACTCCTAGCTCTAGAGAACAAACTGATTGTTTCCAGAGGGCACCCAGAATCGCTGAATTGTACACCTGAAACTAATATTATGCTGTATATAAATGAACTGAATTTAAATTAAAAAAAAAAGAGGGGCACCTGGGTGGCACAGCAGTTAAGCATCTGCCTTCGCCTCAGGGCATGATCCTGGTGTTATGGGATTGAGCCCCACATCAGCCTCCTCCGCTATCAGCCTTCTTCTTCCTCTCCCACTCCCCCTGCTTGTGTTCCCTCTCTCGCTGGCTGTCTCTATCTCTGTCGAATAAATAAATAAAATCTTAAAAAAAAGAAACCATTGGGAATAGCTGCATGCTTAACACATGGAAAACTCACTGTGTATAAACCATCTATCAAATAACATCTACTTTCATTAAGATATAAGTGTATGCAAAGTTATGTGTAGAAAGATATGAGAATAGCTGTATGCTTAGCTCATGGGAACTACCATGTGTATAATACATCCTTCAAGGAAAGTCTTCATTGAATAAGGTACAGGTGTTTGTAAATGTATGTGTAGAAGTGTATGGGAATATATATAACATGTATAACACTGGAACCACACTATGTATAATCCATCTGCAAGTATCATCATCCTTAATTAAAAGTTTATACTCATACATGTAGAGGAATATGGGAATAGTCATATGATTAAATCATTAAAACTACACTGTGTATAAATCATCCTTAAAGTAACAACTTCCTTGTTAATATATATGTTTTTATAAATGTAAGTGTAGAAGCATGGGGGAATACACCTATACTTACATGAATGAAACTGAATGGTGTATAATGCATGTTTCAAGAAGCACCTTTACAAGCATGTTAGAAAATAATTTCTAATATGTTAAAAAAAAAAAGCATATGGGGAAAGCCCTGACCTTATGTCACAGAAACTACACTATGTATAACCTCTTGTTCAAATAATATCCTTCATTAAAATTTTTTTATTTCTAGAGAATGCAATCTCTTTTATTTTTTTAATAATTTTTATTTTGTTATATTAGTCACCATACAGTACACACCCAGCATTTGATGCAATGCTCCATGATTCATTATTTGCATATAACAGTGCACCATGCAATATGTGCCCTCCTTAATACCCATCACTGGCCTATCCCAACACCCCACCCCCTCCACTCTGAAGCCCTCAGTTTGTTTCCAATAGTCCATAGTCTCTCATAGTTCATTTCCCCCAACTGCTTAACCCCCTGTCATTCTTCCCTTTCTTCTCCTACCAATCTTCCCTATGTTCCATAAATAAGTGAAACCATATGATAATTGTCTTTCTCTGTTGACATATTTCACTTAGCATTATCTCTTCCAGTCCCGGCCATGTTGCTGCAAATATTACATAATCATTCCTTCTGATGGCTGAGTAATATTCCATTGTAGAAATGAACCTCATCATCTTAATCCAGTCATCTGTTGAAGGGTATCTCAGCTCCTTCCAGAGCATAGTGATTTTGGAAAATGCTGCTATGAATATTGGGGTGCATAAGGCACTTCTCTTCACTACGTGTACATCTATGGGGTAAACAACCAGCAGTGCAATGGCTGGGTCATAGGGTAGCCCAATTTTTAAATTTTTAAGGGACCTCCACACTCTTTTCCAGAGGGGCTGTACCAACTGCGTTCCCACCAACATTGTAGGAAGGATCCCCTTTCTCCACATCCTCTCCAACAATTGTTGTTTCTTGCCTTATCATTTTTTGCCATTCTAAATGGCATAAGGTGGTATCTTAGTGTGGTTTTGATTTGAATTTCCCTGATGGCTAATGATGTTGAACATTTTTTCATGTGTCTGTTAGCTATTTGAATGTCACATTGGAAAAGTGTCTGTTCACATCTTCTGCCCACTTATTGATTTGTTTATTAGTTTCTCAAGTATTGAGTTTGAGAAGTTCTTTGTAGATCTTGGATACCAGTCTTTTATCTGTAGCATCATTTGCAAATATCTTCTCCCATTCCGTGGGCTGCCTCTTAGTTTTTTGACTGTTTCCTTGGCTGTGCAGAAGCTTTTTATCTTGATGAAGTCCCACAAGTTCATTTTATATTTTGTTTCTCTTGCCTTTGGAAATGTGTCATGAAAAATGTTGCTTTGGCCAATGTCGTAGAGGTTGCTGCCTATGCTCTCCTCTAGGATTTTGATGGATTCCTGCCTCACATTGAGGTGTTTCATCCATTTGGAGTTTATCTTTGTGTATGGTGTGAGAGAGTGGTCAAGTTTCATTCTTTTGCATGTAGCTGTCCAATATTCCCAGCACCATTTATTGAAGGGAGTGTATTTTATCCACTGGATGTCTTTTCTTTTCTTTTTTTTTTTTTTTAAANTAAAGATTTTATTTATTTATTCGACAGAGATAGAGACAGCCAGCGAGAGAGGGAACACAAGCAGGGGGAGTGGGAGAGGAAGAAGCAGGCTCACAGTGGAGGAGCCCGATGTGGGGCTCGAACCCATAACGCTGGGATCACGCCCTGAGCTGAAGGCAGACGCTTAACCGCTGTGCCACCCAGGCGCCCCTGGATGTCTTTTCTTGCTTTATCAAAGATTAGTTGCCCAAAGAGCTGAGGGTCAATTTCTGGGTTCTCTATTCTGTTCCATTGGTCTATGTGTCTGTTTTTGTGCCAGTACCATGCTGTCTTTCTGATCACAGCTTTGTAGTACAGCTCAAAATCTGGCATTGTGATGCTCCCAGCTTTGTTTTTCCTTTGCAGCAGTTCCTTGGCGATTCAGGGCCTTTTCTACTTCCATACAATTTTAAGGCCTATTTGTTCCAGTTCTTTGAAAAAAAGTCCTCGGTATTTTGATGGGGATAGCATTGAAAGTTCAATTGTTCTGGGTAGCATGGACATTTTAACTATGTTAATTCTTCCGATCCATGAGCATGGAATATTTTTCCTTCTTTTTGTGTCTTCCCTCAATGTCTTTAAAGAGTGATTTATAGCTTCTATAATATATATACTTTACGTCACTGGTTAAGTTAATTCCAAGGTAACGTATGGTTTTTAGTGCTATTGTAAATGGGATGGATTCCCTAATTTCTCTTTCTTCAGTCTCATTATTCTTGTATAGTAATGCAACTGATTTCTGAGCATTGATTTTGTGTCCTGCTACATTACTGAATTGCTCTATAAATTCCAATAGTTTGGGCATGGATTCTTTTGGGTTTTCATATAGAGTATCATGTCATCTATGAAGAGAGACATTTTGACTTCTTCTATGCTGATTTAGATACATTTTATTCCTTTTTGTTGTCTGATTGCTGTTGCAAGGACTTCTAGTACTATGTTGAATAATAGTGGTGAAAGTGGGCATCCTTGTCGTGTTCCTGATCTTAAGAGAAAGGCTTCCAGCTTTTCCTCATTGAGAATGATATTTGCTGTAGGGTTTTCATAGATGGTTTTTATGAGATTGAGGAATGTACCCTCTATCCCTACACTCTGAAAGGCTTTAATCAGGAAAGGATGCTGTATTTTGTATAATGCTTTTTCTGCATCAATTGAGAGGGTCATATGGTTCCTGAGACTTTTCTTGTTGATATGATGTATCACGCTGATCGGTTTGCAAATGTTGAACCATGCTTACATCCCAGGGATGAATCCAACTTGGTCATGATGGATAATCTTTTTAATATACTGTTGGATTCTATTAGCAAGGATCTTGTTGAGGATTTTGGCGTCCATATTTCATTAGGGAAATCGGTCTGTAATTCTCCTTTTTGAGGGGGTCTTTGTCTGGTTTGGGGATCAAGGTAATATTGGCCTCATAGAATGAGTTTGGTGGTTTTCTTCTGTTTCTATTTTTTGAAACAGATTCAGGATAATAGTATTATTGCTTCTTTGAATGTTTGGTAGAATATCCTGGGGAATCCATCAGGCCCTGGAGTTTTGTTTTTTGGAAAGTTTTTAATCACTGCTTCAATCCCTCTGTAATTAATTGGTCTGTGTAAAAAAACAATTTCTTCCTGTTTTAATCTTGGTAGTTTATAGGTTTCCAGGAAGGCCTCCATCTCTTCCAGGTTGCTTAATTTATTGGCATAAAGCTGTCGATAGATATTTCTAATGATCCTTCCTATTTCATTGGTGTTGGTTTTGAGCTCTCCCCTTCCTTCATAATTTTATTAATTTGGGTCCTTTCTCTATTCTTTTGGTAAGTCTTGCCACTGGTTTATCTATTTTATTTATTCTTTCAAAGAACCAGCTTCTAGTTCTTTTGATCTTCTCTACTGTGCTCCTGGTTTTAATTCATTGATCTCAGCTCTAATCTTGATCAACTGCTTTCTCGTGCGTTGATTATGCCTGTTCTGAAATTAGATTTTTCTATTCTTTTCAGTGAGTCTTGCATGGCTATGTATTTTCCAGTTAGGACTGCCTTTGCCATGTCCCATAGGTTTTGGACCATTGTGTTTTCACTCTCATTGGTCTCCATAAATTGTTTAGATTGATTTTTGATTTCCTGTTTTATTGAATCATTCTTCTTAAGAATTGTTCTTAGTTTCCATGTGTTTGAGTTTCTTCCAAATTTTTCCTTGTGGTTGAGTTCCAATTTCAGAGCGTTGTGGTCTGAGAATATGCAGGGTATAATTTCAGTCTTTTAGTATCAGTTGTGACCTGTTTTGTGACCCAGCACATGATCTATTCTGGAGAATGTTCCTTGTGCATTAGAATAGAATCAGTATTCTTTTGTTCTGGAGTGTAGTGTTCTATATATATCTATGAGGTACATCTGGTCTACTATTGCATTCAAAATTCTTGTTTATTTGTTGATTTTCTGCTTAGGTGCTCAGTCTGTTCCTGATAGTGGAGTGTTGAGGTCCCCTACTATTAACATATTTTTATCTATGTCTCTTTGTTCTGGTTACAGTTAGCTTGAGTATCTTGCTGCTCCCCTCTTGGGGGCGTAGATATTTATAATTGTCATATGCACTTGTTGGATACATCATTTAACAATAATATAGTGTCCTTCTGCATCTCTAAGTACAGTCTTTTGTTTAAAATCTATTCTGTCTGATATGAGAATTGCTACTCCAGCTTTTTTTGAGGTCCATTGACATGAAAAATGATTTTCCATCTTTTACTTTCAGTCTAGGTGTATCTTTAGGTTCAAAATGAGTCTTGTAGAGAGCAAATGGGTTGGTCATGTCTTTTTATCCAATCTGCAACCCTGTGGTGTTTCATGGGAGCATTTAGGCCATTTACATTGAGACTGAATATAGAGGTATATGATTTTAATGATGCCATATTGTCTGTAAAGTCTTTGTTTCTATAGTTTGTACCTTTCTGTTCTGTATCTCTCTTGGGGCCTATTTACTTTTATAGAACCCCCCCCTTAGTATCTCCTGTAGGGCTGGTTTCATTGTTACAAAATTTGTCAGTGACAGGCGATTCTGAAAGGTCCTTATCTCTCCATCAATTCTGAATGACAGTCTTGCTTTATAAAGGATCCTTGGCTGCATGTTTTTCTCTGAGGGAGCTTTAAATATGCCCGCCCAACCCTTTCTCTCATTCCAGGTGTGTGTAGACATTCTGACGTAATCCTGAGACTTTTGCCTTGGTACGTGAGAAATTTCTTTGCCCTGGCCACTTTCAATACTGTATCCAAGAGCTTTGAATCTAATATTTGCAAATTACTCTATGACGTGATGTGGCGTAGGTTTGTTGTGGTTGAATTTGGGAGGGGTCCTCTCTGCCTTATGTACACGAATACTTGTTTACATTGCTAGATTGGGGAAGTTTTCAGCTACAATTTATTCAAATATCTCTTCTAGACCTCTCTCTTTCTCCACCCACTCAGGGATGCCGATGATTCTGACATTGGAACCTTTCATTGAGTCAGTAATCTCCCATAACCTACAATCTGGAGATTGGATTTTTTTGATCCAAGTTTCTCTTTTAACATTCTCTTCTACCATCTCACCCTCCAACTCATTAATTCGTTCTTCTGCCTCATTTTCCCTGGCCATCAGATCATCAAGTTTTGACTGCATTTGATTCATAGCATTTT
The DNA here is from genome assembly GCF_002007445.2 of Ailuropoda melanoleuca. Lineage (NCBI taxonomy): Eukaryota > Metazoa > Chordata > Mammalia > Carnivora > Ursidae > Ailuropoda > Ailuropoda melanoleuca. Next base: position 46,306,633 of record NC_048238.1, read on the forward strand.
TAATTTCTGTCAGATTTGTTCTCATTTCCACCTTTAGAGATTCTATATTCTCATTAATATTTTCATTAACATTTTTTCAAATCTACACATCATCTTGACCATTGTTACTCTGAACTCCATTTCTGATAATTTGGTTATACCCATATCCATTAGTTCTGTGGCAGAGGCCACAGACTCATTGTCCTTTCTTTGCTGGAGGTGATTTCTCCTTCTCATCATTCTGATGAAGAGAGGTTGCAGGGGTGTCCACAGCCCAAATTATTGACCAGGACCCAGGCAGTGTGCTCTTGTTTTCTAGGGACCTTAAGGATGTGGGCTTCTTGATTTTTCAGCCTGCCTTCTGGGTGTGAGGCCTGCCACACTGATACTCAGGCAACCCTGTTTGGGTAGAATCTCCCTGTCCCCTGCGAGGTGGGATGGTGGTGGGCACAATGTCAGCTGGTATTTCCAAGCTTTTGTTTTCTGGTGGCTTTCCCTGGCAGTTTGCTCTGCCTCTTCTGAGAGAGCAGCAGTGGCTGAATCCCAGCATCTGTCTCAGAACAGAGAGATCACAGTCTGCCCTCCACTGAGCTCTTCTGGCCTCTTTTACTCTGTTTCTGTTGGTGTTGCTAACAACCCTGCAGTGTCCCGGGTTGTGAACCCCGCAGCCGGGGTCCAGCCCTCACTTCCAGGGCTGGCACGTCTCTCCTTTGTGTTTCTAACACCGCCAGCTGCCATCTGCCCCCACGTGTGCTCCAGAGCTGTGTTTCTGTGTGTTTTGCGTGCACTCTGGAGCTCCGATTTTCAGACTGGTTATGCATTCCCAGGCTCACGGTCTCAGTCTGCTCTCTCGCGGTTGCCAGTCCACGAGTCTGCCTTCTCCCCAGTGCAGGTGACTACCGCTTCCTGGCTCCCACATGTGGAGGCTCCCTCCCCTTTCCATTTATCTTCCTATATCTGTGCACAGATTCAGGGATCCCCACTTTGTACCTCAATATTCAGCACTGGAGATGTTCATTTGTGGAGATCCAGATGTATCTTCCTGCGTCTCAGTCTGATTCTTGGGTATTCAGGATGGTCTGGTACCTATCCAGCTCAATTCAGGGTACCAGCTGAAAAAGGCAACCCCTACCCCTCCGCCATCTTAACTCCTCCCTCTATAGGCTTTTCTTGCCTACTGTGGAGAATGTTTGATCCTTTGCCTGAATCTAGTGTGTTTTAACTTGGTATGCCCTGGCCTGCTTATGAAATGAAACTAGTCACCACCTCCACCAGAACTGAGGCCCTGCAGAGCTCTCTGGTTAGGAAACATTTTGTGGGCAGGGGTTTGTGCAGGTGTTCTGGGGGGTGGGGTTCGCTGCACTAGCTCTCAGGCAAGCATGACTCTGAAAGGCTCTCCCACCAGAGTGCAGGAGTGTTAGGCCTGGTGTATGCAAGTTAGGCAGCCAATGTCGGCACTGCACTCTTTCCCACAGGTGGGTCTATTTATGCTGAGGAGCAGAGGAGGGAAAGAGTCAGCCAACACCTTTTTTCCAGAGAGATGTCTCTGAGAATGCTGCCTCTCAGGGGCATACTCCAAGAAGAGTGAATTATCTCCTCCCCATGTGCCTCAGTCACTCTTTAGATCACTGTTTCTATGCTCTCTCTGGGTTATTTGCCTGCCTACTCTCCTGGAGCAGTGCAGTGCCTTCTGTACCGTCCACTCCTGCTGTCCTTTAAAACTCCATGCTTATATATCACAAGAACTCATGAATTGCAGCCCTTCTCCTTTTCCAAGACAGTGTCTTTGGGAAACAATCTTGCATGTTCCCCTCTGTGCTCCCCTCTCTCTTGCCTTCTCTGCAACCATGGTTCTTTCTCTCCACAGCCCCTGGGATCCATTTCTCCCCTAAACCATGTCTCCACACTTCCTACCTTCTTTGAGGTGGCCTCTTCTTTCCCTTTATTTGAGGAGTTTTTCTCCACAAAAAAAGTCAGTCTTCAGGTCTATTTCTGTGTATTTAGGATGACTTGATAGTTATCTGATTATGTTCATGGGATGAGGTGAGCCTAGGGTCCTCCTACTCCACAGCCATCTTTCCCCAACTTATCTTTGGGTTTTGATATATGGTTCCATTAGGCTTATGTATAACATCTTCTGCATACAGTGGTCAATACTAAGTTGATTGTCATTTAAGTTTGAACCCATTTTTCATTCCTGTCCTCCCCATGTGTTGGGTTAATGTTATCATATTTCACATCCTTTTATTTGTCAGTTCATTGGCTCATTTTTTACAAATATATTCATTGTTATTACTTTTGTGTTTCTTACTTTCAGGCTTTCACTTTGGGTCTCTCCTTACAACTCAAAATATCCCTGTTAATATATCTTGCAGGGTTAGCAAAGAAAGACAATTATCATATGATTTCTCTCATCTATGGAACATAAGAACTAGGAAGATCGGTA
>NC_048238.1:46309157-46330020 GCF_002007445.2 Ailuropoda melanoleuca
AGAATCAGGGGATGTACTGTATGGTGATTAACATAATATAATAAAATAAAATTAATTATAAAAAAAAATGATTTTAGGGAGAACTGACACAAAAAGCCATTTGATGTTCTGCAAGGGCTATGAACACTTCACCGTTTCATTAACCATTATGTCAGGTTACATAATACACACATTTGTTTACCCAAACAGACTGTTTTATAATAGTCTCTGGGACATAAAACCCTCTATTCCAGGCCATGGACCTCAGATCTACCTCCACATGGCATACTTCCTCTACCTGGAGGCAGAAAGGGCTTTGCAATACTTAGTTTTAAATTCAGCCTGTCTTGTAAAGGTGTCTTCATATTGAACCCTTTTTCCTTTGCAGATATTCAACCAGTGCCTGCATGAATACTTTAGGTTGCTACCTCCCAAGATCGTCCATTCTGACTAAATCAAAAAATTCTTACCCATCATTCATATTTTACAGATGAGACAAATATGGGTCAGATTCTTTCTGCAGATATTTCATTGAGGCCTTGTAGATCTGCACACTTATTCTCCCAGGGATCACGTTATAAAACTAAATTGAAGAAAATTTTAAATGATTGGTTGTAGTATTTCTCCAATTTTTTATGTTTGCTTCAGAAAACTTTAGACCACTCACAGTATATCATTTACAGTTGATTAAATAGTAAAATGTGCTTATGGTCATTAATATATAACATTAGGCACACAATTTTTCTATTCAAACACTTTCTATAGTATCTCAGATGTGATTTACCTCGTTTCAACTTACAGTGTTTTTCCAGACTAGAAACTCATAAATTCAAGGGCTGTGTATTATTCAAAATGACATGTGGATTTTTAATATTATTGTTATTTTGATACAGGCTTTCCCTGACCTTTGGTGTGCAAGTTCCACCCTATAATTGATAGAACACTAAGAAATATCTAAGGCCGGTCTGTTAAAGGTAACTTCTATGTAGTTGTAAGACATATTGTGAAATACTGTCACACATGAATTTAAGCTTATAATTGAGTAGTTGATGTGGTGTTTCACAGTAGAGTCAAAGAGCTTACCCATTTTCCTCAGAGCTTGATCCTGAGTCTTCTTTTCCAGAGTTCATAACTAACTTGTGCCCCTCAGACCTCAGGATCTTTTGCACCGAGCCTATAACCTACTAACAAATAAAGTCTATCAATCATACTGTTGTATTAAGGAGATTAAATTAAGATTGTAAATATTGATATCCCTGACATCCTTAAAGGCTTTATTCAATTTTTTCCCTTCAAAGTAATGTGAGAATTTGTTCATTGTTTATTGTTAGAAAACAATTCAAACTCTATTATTACTGTCCTCTCCCCTCCAAATAATGATAAAATCCTTCCAATTATTCACATATTCTTTAAGAAATATGTCCAAATGCACTTAGAGTACTTCATAGAGTACAGAGATACAAATACTCTACAATCCAGTACTGCACCAAAACCATATAGAAGTTTGCTAAATAAACAGTGAGATGGAAAGGAACTATCTTAGATAACAATTGGAATTAATTGAATTTACTGTGTTCATGCTAGCAAAGCACCATTTTGTGGACAGTTGCCTAAGGCACAAAAGATGGCCTTGTTTTATAAGATTGGATAATATTCTGGGATTTGTTGCAGTGGAATTCCTCCATCTGTAGATAATTGGCAGCTGAACATAACTATTGATAATTATGATTGGAAAATTCAGGAAAAACTATGAAAAATATGAACTGGTTGGGTAGATTAGGTGGAATGAATTATGGTAAGACAAAAAGGTTTTTGAGAGTAAGATTTTTTTAGGCCTGTAAAACTTATTTCCATTGATTTTTCCTTTTTAAAAAATTTTTATTTAAATTCTAGTTAGTTAACATACAGTGCAATATTGGTTTCAATAATAGAAGTCAGTGATTCATCAGTTACATACAACATCCAGTGCTCCTCATAACAAGTGCCCTCCTTAATACCCATCACCCATCTAGCCCATCCCCCACTCACCTACCTCCATCAACCCTCAGTTTGTTCTCTGTCTTTAAGGTCTTATATGGTTTGTTTCCCTCTCTCTTTTGCCCCCCCATATGTTTGTTGGTTTTGTTTCTTAAATTCCACATATGAGTGAATCATATGGTATAAGATCTTTTTAAATAAACTATTTTATTTTTTACTTTAGAACTGCTTTAGATTTACAGAAAATTGTGGAGATAATACAGAGAGTTTCCCTTATAACCCATATCTAGTTTTCCCTATTATTAACATCTTTCATTAGTATGGTACATTTGTTACAAGTAATGAAGTAATATTGATACATTATTTTTAACTAAAGTCCAAACTTTATCCAGATTGCCTCAGTTTTTACCTAATATCCTTATTCTGTTCTAACATCCTATTCAGGATACCACATCACATTTAATAGTCATACCTCCTTAGGCTTCTCTTGTTTGTGACAATTTCTCAGACTTTCCTTGTTTCCTATGACTTTCACAGTTTTGAGGAATATGTCCCACGATTGAGATTTGTCTGATGTTTCCCTCATGATGAAACTGAGGTTATGGGTTTTGGGGGAGGACAATTATAGAGGTGAACTGCCATTTGCATCATATTATATTAACATGATTTATACTCTTGATGGTAAACTTAATCATCTGGCTGAGATGGTGTTTGCTAGATTTCTCATCTGTTCCCTTCCCTTCCCCATCTCCATGCTGTACTTTTTGGAAAGAAGTCACTATGTGAACCTCAGACTTAAGTATTGGTGAATTATGCACCACACCCTTGAGGGTGAATATCTAGATAAATTATTTGAAATTCCTTGCATGGGAAATTTGTCTTGTCTCCCTCATTTATCTATTTATGCAATCATTTACTTGTGTCAGTAGAGAATCATGGATATTTATTTTATACTTTGAGTTATAATCCAATACAAATTTATTTTGTTTCTCAAATTTTTCCAGCTTTGGCCATTGAACACCTTTTTGTTTGACTCCTAAGTCCTTTTGACATGCCCTCATCAATTATTTTTTAAGACATCCTTATTTTCTGGCACTACAAAATGATCCAGTCTAATGATATATTTTTTGGTCCACTCCTATAATCAACCAGTTATTTAAGGTGTACTGGTTCCTTTTACTAGAGAATTATGTTAGAAGCAAAGACCTAAACATTAAGGATGCTTTTGCTACCAGGCATTGTTGCTTCTAGGTTGTCTCAACTGACAGAGCAAGGAAATATATGTGGGTACACTAACCCATGTATACACATATCTATAAATTTTCTATCTGTAATCATCCATCTTTATTAAGCTGAAAATGAGCTTATACTGATGATTTAACTCCAATCCATTACCACATGGTTCATTCTAGATTTTTACCTTTGTTTATCTATAGCCTCCCATACCAACAGTGAGAAACCTGGTTCCCACACTCTGCTATCCATTTATTTACTTGTTCAATTCCAATATATATACATGTATAGTGGCATCTCAATTGTTAACCTGTATGACTGTGAGAAACAACTAGAGCATAGAGCTTTAATACATAATAGTAACATTTTTAGAACTCCAACAGTTCTTTGAAACCAAGTGATCTGCAAAATTCAGGAATTGGGGATTTTTGTGATCTGAGTTCCAGGAACTTGAAGTCTATCCTCCTCCCAGAAAAAGTTTTCTCAAGAACCAAGACATTGGGAATTGACCCACCATTGGATAAATGAAGAGAAATTATTAATCCTTCTTGGTGTGTTAATACTTATACAGAGAGATGGACACAGAAGAAAGTAGGTGTGCCCGATCAAAAGAAACACTTAACACTACTTTTTCTCACTGGTAAATATGGCTCTCTGACAATAAGGGTGCTACCCTAAATTACCTTTCTCCATATTTTCCTCTCTCACTTGGTTGACCTTAGGCAAATCACATCACCTCTCTGTGCCTTAGTTAACCCATCTACAAAATGGGGAACCCAAAAATCTACCTCACAGAAATGTTGTGAGGATTCCCATTAATAGATGTTGGCAAAAATAATGGGAGATCCTTAAAGGAATGACAAAGTGTTATGATCATTACTATGATAACTATAGTGCCCTTAACTTACCCTAGATAAAGGAAAGAATTGGTCCTCCTGGGTCATAAAGAGCTAAATTTGAGTCAATAACAAGGATAAATGAAGAGTGGTCACAGGAAGTAATGTTATTTTTTCTCTTCCTTCCCCCGACATTCACTTTACTACAACTGTAGGATACTCATCTGTTTCCAGACTTAAAGCACAAAAGGGCCCGAATGAATAAGTAGGCAAAATCCATTGCTTCAAAAGGTGAATTATTTCCTTATGCTAACTTTCTTTGGACCACATTACATGTAACACTGTTAGAAGCACAGTAGCAATTTCCTAGAGCCCTTCAGACTTTGGCCAGTTCAATTTTACCAGTTACATTTTTCTTTTTCCCTACTTACAGTACTCTAAATCGTATAGATAAGGAGGGAAGTGAGGTGGGGTGGTTGGGGTGGGAGTGGAATGGAAGAAGATAGAATTTATACCAGTGACAGGATATTTCTTTGATTCTCAAACACTGGTTTTACCTTTCATTTCCTTTTACTGGTGGTGGGTCAGGGGCAGGGGGAACAAGGCTGTTAACTGTTAAGAAACTCTCCTTCCCTTCTAGTAGATATTTCCCAGGGTCAGTACAAGTAGTTGTGTTGGACATTACCTTATAACTATGTATATGCAGTGCTATTTTCATTGTATTGCTGAATAATAAGAAGAAAGTCCCTAGTGGTGTCCATTCCTGTTTTCGGACAGGAGGTCACAGTGGGAAAGCAGTTTCAGAAACTGACTCCATTTTTGTGTGTTGGGAAAAGGAGACTGCAGTGAAGGGATTGATTAAATTTTATGTCATTGTTTAAATAAATTATAGAACAGTATATTAAGCTTTAGTTTCTATTACTCTTATGTTTGTGCCTCCTTCTTATAGTGTTGTAGAACAACACCTGGGTTTTCCTCTATTTTATATTAATTCTTGCTCCAGAGACATGGCTTCCAGGCTACAATCATGAGCAATCTCTCACATACAACTATGTTAGAGATAGATAATAAATAATTGCTTGAGATAGCATGGCCACTTAGAGGATTCTATGTTCTAGGCCAGTGGGACTTTCTTTCTGTGGCAGCCAAGCAGATTGTGTGCTTGGGTACTAAGCAATCTTACGTCTGATTATTGTAATTTTTTATTAATAAAAAATATTTTAAACCATGGCTAATATCTTGACTTAATCTACATTCTATGTTTCCTCAACACAGCATGGCATGAGTAGATCATAATCTTTCCATTAGCTGGGTAAAGTTGTAATGAAACTACATTATAGTAACATGGGTCAAGAAAGGAAGCTGGAGCGGGGCGCCTGGGTGGCACAGCGGTTAAGCGTCTGCCTTCGGCTCAGGGCGTGATCCCAGTGTTCTGGGATCGAGCCCCACATCAGGCTCTTCTGCTATGAGCCTGCTTCTTCCTCTCCCACTCCCCCTGCTTGTGTTCCTTCTCTCGCTGGCTGTCTCTATCTCTGTCAAATAAATAAATAAAATCTTAAAAAAAAAAAGAAAGGAAGCTGGGATGTATAGACATGATAATTTTTCTGTTTCAGCACATAAGGACCTCCCCCAGGTTGGGGAACATATTCAGCCATTTCTCTGAATGGGGTTCCATGAAGACTATGTGCTCCTTTTATATATTTCTTACAAGGAATTCCATAAGAGTTTGTGACATAGAGGCTCAGTTGCCTAAGTTTTTCTGCCGATCCCTTTTCTCAACATTTTGTTCTTTTTATTGTAAGAAGTAATATAGAATAAGAGGGTATTGGGACATTTTTAAACTCCAAAGCTATCTCAGTACAAATACCAGGCCTGGGTAGGAAAATGTTGTGACTAAAGACTCTGCTTTGACCTATCCTAAAACAGCAGAATACACATCCTTTCCAAGTAAACACAAAACATTCTCCAGAATAGATCACATATTAGTCCACAAAACAAGCTTCTACAAAATAAAGAGGACAGAAGTCATACCATGTATTTTCTCTGACCACAACGGTTAAAACTAGAAGTCAACTATAAGAAAAAAAATTTTTTTAATAGTAAGAGTACAAATAAATGAGGTTAAACAACATTCTACTAAACAATGAATGGGTCAGCCAGGAAATAAAAGAATTTAAAAAGTACACAGAAACGAATGAAAATACAACTGTCCAAAAACACTGGTGCCCAGTAAAAGTGATTCTAAGAGAAAAGTTTGTGGCAGTACAGGCCTATCTCAAGAAGTGAGAAAATCTCAAACAACCTGACCTTACACCTGAAGGTGCAAGAAAAAAGTACAATAAACAAAACATAAAACCAGCAAAAGGAAGGAAATAAAGTTTACAGTAGATATAAATGATACAAAAACTAAAAAAACAGTAGAACAGATCAATGAAACCAGGAGTTTGTTCTTTGAAAAAATTAATAAAATTCATTAACCTTTAGCCAGACTTATCAAGAAAAAAAGAGGAGCCAAATAAAATCACCAAAGAGGAGAAATAACCAACACCACAGAAATATAATCATAGAGTTTTATGAATAACTATATGTCAACAAATTAGACAACCCAGAAGAAATGGATAAGTTCCTAGGAACATATACACTACTAAAATGCAAACAGGACAAAATTGAAAATTTGAACAGACTGATCACCAGCAAAGAAACTGAATCAGTAATCAAAAAATTCCTAACAAACAAAAGTCCAGGACCAGATGGCTTCACCAGCAAATTCTAGCAAACATTTAAAAAGGAGTTAATAACTATTTTTCTCCAACTAATCAAAAAAATAGAAAAGGGAGGAAAATTTCCAAACTCATCCTATGAGGCCAACAATACCCTGATACCAAAACCATATATGGACACCACCAAAAAAGAGAACTACAAGCCAATATCACTGATCAACATAGACACAAAAATCCTGAGGAGAAGACTAGCAAACCAAATTCAATACATTTAAAAAATCATTCACAATGATTAAGTGGGATTTATTCCTGGGTTGCAAGTGTGTTTCAATATTCACAAATCAATCAACATGATACATCACATCAATAAGAGAAAGGATAAGAAACACGACCCATTCATAAGAAATATGATCCATTCAATAGATGCAGAAAAAGCATTTGACAACATACATTCATGATAAAATCCCTCAACAAAGTTGGCTTAGAAGAAACATAACTCAACATAAGAAAAAAAGTCTAAGAAAAACCCACAGCTGACATCATCCTTAGTGGGTATAAACTAAGAGATTTTCCCCAAAGGTCAGGAGCAAGACAAAGATGACCACGCTCACCACTTTTATTCAAAATAGTACTGGAAGTCCTAGACACAACAATCAGACAACAAAAAGAAATAAAAATCATCCAAATCGGTAAGGAAAAAGTAAAAAATCAGTATTTGTGAATGTTTTTTAAATGTACTGCTGGATTCAGTTAGCAAGAATTTGTGGAGTATTTCTAATCTATGTTTATCAGAAATATCAGCCTCTCAGAGTACATAGTCTCTCATGCTTCATTCCCCCTTCTGATTACCCCCCTTTATCCGTTTCTTCTCCTACAGATCTTCCTAGTTCTTATGTTCCATAGATGAAAGAAACCATATGATAAATGTCTTTCTCTGCTTGACTTATTTCACTTAGCGTTATCTCCTCCAGTGCCGTCCATGTTGCAGCAAATACTGAGAAATCATTCTTTTTGATATCTGAGTAATATTCCATTGTATATATGGACCACATCTTCTTAATCCAGTCATCTTTTGAAGGGCATCTCGGCTCCTTCCATGATTTAGCTATTGTGGACTCTGATAAATTAACTGAGGGCTTCAGAGGGGAGGGGGTGGGGGAATGGGATAGGCTTGTGATGGGTAGTAAGGAGGGCACGTATTGCATGTTGCACTGGGTGTTATACGCAACTAATGAATCATGGAGCTTTACATCAAAACCCAGGGATGTACTGTATGGTGACTAACAATATAATAAAAAAAATTATCATAATAAAAAAAAGAAATATCAGCCTCTAGTTCTCTTTCTTTGTGTTGTCTGTAAAATTGTTTTGGTATCAGGGTAATGCTGACCTCATAGAATGAATTTGGAAGTTTTTCTCCCCTTATATTTTTTTGCAGTAGTTTAAAGAGAATAGGTATCAACTCTTCTTTAAATGGGGAGAGAAGATGACAGAGAGCTGACAAGACACTATTCTCATCTTGTCCCATGAACACAATTAGATTACTATTAAATAACTCTAAAGACCCAAGAAATCAACCTGAAGACTGACAGAACAAACTCCACAACTAAAGGGAGAGAAGAGGCCACATAATGGTAGGAAGTGTGGAAACGTGGTTTAGGGGAGAAACAGATCCTGGATGCTGTGGAGGGAAGGGAGCCATGGTCACAGAGAAAGGTGAGAGAGGGGAGCACACAGGGAAATGCATAAGGAGAACATTTCCCCAAAGATATTGGCTGGGAAAACAAGAGGGGCTGACTTTTGTGAGTTCTTGGAACCAGCAGGGATTAAAGACTAGAGTTTTAAAGGTCAGTGGGCTTGACTGTGATAGAGAGCTAAGGACACTGACCTACTCCTGGAAAGAAACCAAGCAAAAAACCTATGGGCAGATGACATGGAAACAGTGATCTAAAAACACCTGTGGCACACAAAGGGAGATTATTTGCTTTTCTTGGAACACATACTTTAGAGGCAGCATTCCCGGATATGACTCTCTGGGGACAAAGGACCTTGCTGGCAACATTTTCCTCCTCTGCCCTTCAGCATAAACACAGAACAACCTGTGGGAAGCAACACAGCACCCACACTGACTACTTAGCCTGCTTACTACAAGTCCCAAACCCTTGTGCTCTGACAGGAATGACGTTCTTGGTCAAGGTTGCCTCAATCCAAGCACAGTAGGCTCCTTAACCAGAAGACCAGCAGACACCCATGCCCACACCACGTCTCTTAACCAGAGTGCCTCAGTTCTGATGGAGGGTGTGTCAGGGTTCAATTCACAAGCAGAACAGAGCACACCTAGATAACACTCACTACATTCAGGCCAGAGGCCAAACACTGCCCACTGCAGGCAAGGAGGCCCTCTGAAGACAATTGACCTGAAGGATTGAGCATCCAAAACTCAAAAACAGAGTGCACATAACACGAACCAGAGACTCTCACTGAAGCATAAGGCCCTGGACAATATACGATCTCTTCATCATAAACCCATTACTCTTGGTAGCAGGAAACATAATGGGATTTTCTAACACAGAGAAGAAGGCAGAGACATAGACAGAATGCCAAGATGGAAGAAGTTAGTCCAAATGAAAGAAACAAAATAAGGGCATGGCCAGAGATCTAAGCAAAACAGATATAAATAATATGCCTGATTAAAGAGTTTAAAACAACAACCATAGGGATGGTAGTTGAGCTTGAGAAAAGAATGGAAGACTTCAGGGAGAACCTTACCACATTGATAAAAGAGTTAAAAAAAGATACAGTCAAAAATGAATAATGGAATAACTGAGATTCGAAACAGGCTTGATGCAATGAACAAAAGGCTGGAAGAAGCAGAGGAATGAATTAGTGATATAGAAGACAAAATAATGGAAAATAATTAGACTGAACAAAAGAGAGAAATAAAAATTATGGAACACAAGAATAAACTTAGGGAAATCAGTGACTCCATCAAATGTAATAACATTTGTATTATGGGAGTACAAGACAAAAAGTAAGAAAAAGGGGTAGAAAATTTATTTAAGGAAATAATAGATGATAATTTCCCTACTCTGGGCAAGGAGGCAGACATCCAGATCCAGGAAGCAAAAAAAATTCCCATCAAAATAACAAAAACAGGCCAACACCAAGACATATTGTAATTAAATTTACAAAATATAGTGATAAAGACAAAATCTTAAAAGCAGCAGTACAAAAGAAATCCTTAACTTACAAGGGAAGACTCACAAAGTTAGCTACACATCTCTCAACAGACACTTGGCAAGCTGGAATGGAATGGAATGTCATGATATATTCAAAGTGCTGAATAGGAAAAATCTGCAACCAAGAATACTCTATCGAGCAAGCCTACCGTTCAAAATAGAGGGAGAGATAGAGGTTCCAAGTCAAAAGCAAAAACAAAAACAAAAAACTGAAAGAGTTTGCGACCACTAACCAGCACTACAGGAAATATTAAAGGGGACTCTAAGTACCAAGGAGAGACCAAAAGCGACAAAGAGAAGAAAGGATCAGAGAAAATCTCCGGAAACAATGTCAGAACAAGTAGTAAAATGGCAATGAAAACATATCTGTCAATATTGTTTTGATTGTAAATGGACTAAACTCTCCAATCAAAAGACATAGAGAGTCAGAATGGATTAAAAAAAAAAGCACAAGACCCATTTATATCTTACCTACAAGAGACTCATTTTTTACCTAAAACCACCTACAGATTGAAAGTGAGGGGATGGAGAAACATTTATCATGCAAATGACTGTCAAAAGAAAGCCAGAGTAGCAATACAGACATCAGAAGATTGGACTTTATTTTTCTTTATTTTTTTATTATGTTATGTGAGTCACCATACAGTACGTCCTTAATTTTTGATGTAGTGTTCCATGATTCGTTATTTGCTTATAACACACAGTGCTCCATGCTATATGTGCTCTCCTTAATACCCATCACCGGCCTATCCTAATCCCCCACCCCCTCTCCCCTCTGAAGCCCTCAGTTTGTTTCCCAGAATCCATTGCCTCTCATGGTTCATTCCCCCTTCTGTTTACCACCCCCCATTCTTCCCTTCCTTCTCTTACTGATCCTCCTGCTATTTCTTATGTTCCATAAATGAGTGAAACCATATGATAATTGTCTTTCTCTGCTTGACTTATTTCACTTGGCATAATTTCCTCCAGTCCCATCAATGTTGCTTCAAATGTTGCATAATCGTTCTTTCTGATGGCTGAGTAATATTCCATCGTATATATGGACCACATCTTCTTTATCCATTCATCTGTTGAAGGGCATCTCGGCTCCTTCCACAATGTAGCTATTGTGGACAATGCTGCTATGAACATTGGGGTGCATATGGTCCTTCTCTTCACTACCTCTGTACCTTTGAGGTAAATACCGAGTAGTGCAATTTCTGGGTCACAGGGTAGCTCTATTTTTAACTTTTTGAGGGACCTCCACACTGTTTTCCATAGTGGCTGTACCAACTTGCATTCCCACCAACAGTTTAAGAGGGATCCCCTTTCTCCACATCCTCTCCAACATCTGTTGTTTCCTGCCTTGTCAATTTCTGCCATTCTAACTGGTGTAAGGTGGTAGATTTGACTTTAAAACAGACTTTAACAACAGATGAGCAAGAGCACCATATCATAATAAAGGGGACACTCCAACAAATTGATGTAATAATTGTACATATTCATGCACCCAACATGGGAACACCCAAATACATAAAACAATTAATGACAAACATAAAGGAACTGTATGAGAATAATATATTGATAGTAGAAACTTTAATACCCCATGTACAACAATAGACAAACAAAATAAAAAAGAAAACAATGGCTTTGAATGACCCACTGGACCAGTTGGACTTAACAAATATATTCAGAACATTCCATCCTAAAGCAGCACAGTACACATTTGTTTTCAAGTGCTCATGAGACATTATCCAGAACAGATTGCAGACTGCAGATTGATAAGCACCAAATAAATTAAATCAGTTATCAAAAAGCTCCCAACAAACAAAAGTCCAGGGCCAGATGGCTTCATAGGCAAATTTTATCAAACATTTAAAGAACAGTAAATGCCTATTCTTCCTAAACTATTCCAAAAATTCGAAAAGGAAAGAAAACTACCAAATTCATTCTATGAGGTCAGCATTACCCTGATACCAAAACCAGATAAAGACTCCACTGAAAAAGAAAAGTACAGACCAATATCCCTGATGAAAATAGATGCAAAAATTCTCAATAAAATACTAGCAAAACAAATTCAACAGTATATTAAAAAAATATTCACTATGATCAAGTGGGACTTATTCCTGTGTTGCCAGGGTGGTTCAATATTTGCAAATCAAACAATGTGATATACCACACTAATAAAAGAAAGAATAAGAACCATATGAGCATGTCAATAGATTCAGAAAAAAAAATTGACAAAGTACAACATCTATTCATGATGAAAACCTTCAAGAAAGTAGGTTTAGAGGGAACATACCTCATCATAATAACAGCCATATATGAAAAGCCCACAGCTAATATCATCCTCAATGGGCAAAACCTGAGAGCTTTTCTTCTATGGTTAGGAACAATACAGGTATGTCCACTCTCACCATTGTTATTTAACATAGTACCAGAAGTCTTAGCCTTAGCAATCAGACAACGAAAGGAAATAAAAGGCATCCAAATCATGAAGGAAGAAGTCGAACTTTCACTATTTGCCACTAACATGATAATTTATCTATAAAACCTGACAGACTCCACAAAAAACCTGCTAAAACTGATACATGAATTCAGCACAGTCACAGGATATAAAATCAAAGTACAGAAATCTGTTGCATTTCTTTTTTTTAAAATTAAACTCCATTTTTTATTATTTTAGTATTTAGAATACACAGAATAGTTTGCTATATACCTATGAATTTTATACACCTACCATTCCTTCTTGTTTGTGCTCACTTGAGCCATGGCATTGTTTTAAGGAGCAGGGCTACATCTGTGAACAAAGCAGACAGAAGTCCCTACTTTAATGAAGCTTGCATTTTAACGGGGGTAAAATAGATAAATATACACTAAGGTTAAAAAGTGATATATTGGTAAAAATTGAAAATATAGGGTAAGGGAGTACAGAGTTATGAGGTCAGGTTGATTTCTCTTTTAGATAGATTGATTAAGAAAGTTCTGTATGATTCATGTCAAATGTAATATGTGTTCACATTCACTGTTGTTTGAATTCTAGTTCAAGCTGGAAAATTGTATATTATTTCTTCCCTCAAATAGGTTCATTGAAGAATGTAACAACTCTTAAAATAGATGAAAATCAATTATTGTATCTTCCACACTCTATAGGAGGGTAAGATTTTTCTGCATCGATAGAAGACTTTACTTTCATTCCAGCTTTATATGTTTATGTTTAAATACAGTATGTATATATTTCATTCAACCATATATATTTTCAGATAAGTGCATAAATAGCATCTAAAGGAGATTCCATAAGCATTTAAATAAGTAATTAGTTACAGGTTGGGTAGGTTTTTTATAAAGGTAGTCTTATTTTTATTGTTTTGCTTAGTGGAAATAGAGTTTTTCTAGATTTGTTAAAGTCAAGTTCAAATGTTTACACATTCTTAAATTTTAGATTCTATATAGGAAACTTTTTAAAAATAATGTGTTTCTGTTTTAATTAGGTTAGTATCAATAGAAGAACTGGACTGTAGCTTCAATGAAGTTGAAGCTTTGCCTTCAACTATTGGGCAGCTTACTAATATAAGAACCTTTGCTGCACATCATAATTATTTACAACAGTTACCCCCAGAGGTATTGTATTTTAAATTTGCTTTTAATTTTTTCATATTATTTATTATAGCCATCCAGTATGGTTTTATCTGTTTTCTTTAGAAATAATTATGTAACTCCATTATCTATTTTCTAAATAATAATTAGCTTTACTGATTTACAGAGATACCTAAATACTTTTCTTTATACATGAAAATTAATAATTGAAAAGAGAAAATATATTTCCTTTTATAAGTGAGGAGACTATTTTCATAACTTGGAAATAATATTTTTTAAATTTTTTATTATATTATGTTAGTCACCATACAGTACATCCCTGGTTTCTGATGTAAAGTTCGATGATTCATTAGTTGTGTATAACACCCAGTGCACCAAGTAATACGTGCCCTCCTTACTACCCATCACCAGCCTATCCTATTCCCCCACCCCTCTCCCCTCTGAAGCCCTCAGTTTGTTTCTCGTACACCAGTAATAAACTAGCAGAAAGAGAAATCAAAGAATCTATCCCATTTGCAATTGCACCAAAAACCATAAGATACCAAGGAATAAACTTAACCGAAGAGGTGAAAAACCTGCACTCAGAAAACCATAGAACACTTATGAATGAAATTGAAGACGACACAAATAAATGCAAAAACATTCCCTGCTCATGGATTAGAAGAATAAACATTATAAAATATCTATACTACCCAAAGAAATCTCAAGTTTAACACAATCCTTATCAAATTATCAAAAGCATTTTTCATAGAGCTAGCACAAATAATCCTAAAGTATGTATGGAACCATTAATACCCTGAATAGCCAAGGAAATTCTGTAAAAGAGAAGTAAAGCAGAAGGCATCACAATTATGGACATCAAGCTGTATTACAAAGCTGTAGTCATGAAGAGAGTATAGTACTGGTACAAAAACAGACACATAGATCAATGGAACAGAATAGAAAATGCAGGAATGGATCCACAACTGTATGGTTAACTAATCTTCCACAAAGCAGGAAAGAACTTCTATTGGAAATAAGACTGTCTCTTCAACAAATGGTGTTGGGAAAACTGAACAGCCACATGCAGATGAATGAAACTGGACCATTTTCATACACCATACAAAAAAATAAATTCAAAATTGGTGGACCCAAATGTGAGAGAGGAAACCATCAAAATCCTAGAGGGGAACACAAGCAGCAACCTCTTTGACATCAGTCATAGCAACTTCTTACTAGACATGTCTCCAGAGGTAAAGGAAACCAAAGGAGAAATGAACAATTGGGACTTAATCAAGACAAAAAGCTTATGCACAATGAAGGAAACAGCAAAACTAAAAGGCAGCCTACAGAATGGGAGAAGATATTTTCAAATGACATATCTGGTAAAGGGCTAGTATCCAAATATATAAAGAACTTACCAAACTCAACACCCAAAAAACAAATAATCCAGCTATGAAATAGGCGGAAGACATGAACAGACATTTTTCCAAAGAAGACATCCAGATGGCTAACAGACACATGAAAAGATGCTTAATATCACTCATCATTAGGGAAATACAAATCAAAACCATAATAAGATATCACTTCATACCTGTCAGAATGGCTCTAATTAACAACACAGGAAACCACAGATATTAGCAAAGATGTAGAGAAAGGGGAATCATCTTGCACTGTTAGTGGGAACGCAAAGTGGTGCAGCCACTCTAGAAAACAGTATGGAGGTTCCTGAAAATGTTAAAAATACAACTACCCTATGACCCAGCAATTGCACTACTAGGTATTTAACCAAAGGATAGAAAAATACATATTCAAGGGGCACATGCACCCCGATAATTATAGCAGCATTATCAACTATAGCCAAATGATGGAGAGAGCCCAATTGTTCATTGACTGATTAATAGATAGATAAAGAAGAAGTGGTGTATATATATACACCATCAAAGGAATGAAATCTTGCCATTTGCAATGAGGTGGATGGAGCTAGATTTTATTATTTTAAGGGATATACATCAGTAAGTGAAAGACAAATACCATATTATTTCACTCATATGTGGAAGAAACAAAACAGATGAACATAGGAAGGAAAAAAAAGAGTGATGGAAGCAAACCACAAGAGGCTCAAACTATAGAGAACAAACTAATGGTTGATGGAGGAATGTGGGTGAGGGATGGGCTAAATGGGTGGTGGGTATTAAGGAGGACGCTTGTTGTGATGAGCACTGGGTGTTATCTGTAAATGATGAATTATTAAATTTAACACCTGAAACCAATTTCACCAGATATGTTAACTAACTAGTATTTAAATAAAAACTTGAAGGAAAATAGAACTATCCTACAATCCGGCATTTGCACTCTTAGGTATTTACCCAAAGAATACAAAATTAGTAATTCAGTGGGATACAGGTACATTGATGTTTATAGCACCATTATCTACAATAGCCAAATTATGGTAACAGCTGAAGTTTTCATCAACTGATGAATGAATAAAGAAGATGTGGTATATAAATATACAATGGGATATTACTGAGCCATAAAACAAATGAAATCTTGTCATTTGCAACAATATGGATGGAACTAGAGAGTATTATGCTGTGTGAAATAAGTCAGAGAAAGAAAAATACCATATGACTTTACTTGTATGTGGAATTTAAGAAATAAAAGAATAAGGGAAAAAATAAGAAAGAAAGTGACAGAGGGGGGAGAGAGAGAGAGAAGTGGACTGTGAATTATAAAGAACAAATGATGTTGACCAGAGGCAAGGGTCATGTGGGGATGGGTTAAATGAGTGATGGGCATTTGAGGAGTGCACTTTTCATGAACAGCACAGGCAGATGTATGAAAGTTTTGAATTACTATATTGTTCACCTGAAACTAATATAACACTGTATGTTCTAACTGGAATTAAAACAAAACCTTTTTAAAAATTAAAAAAACAATAAATCACTATCCAAATAACATAGGATCTGAACATATATGCAATGGCATTTTCATCAGGGAAGTTATTGAAACTAAAGTTAACAAAGACTGGAAGCAACACAAATATTTATTGAGAAGGACTGGTGAAATAAATCTTAGTGCTCCCATATAATGGAGTATTCTGCAGCCTTTGAATGTTGTTTGCCTAAGCTAGACAACTTGAGGTAAACCAGATAAATGCCACAATAGCTCATGTATAGACAATCTCCTTGCTTGTCATACTGTGGGGAAAACAGGACCCCATGGGCATGTGATTACTTGAACAACTGGGAAATGGGATAGATTCCCCAACAATTGTATAACTCAGCTATCACCTTGACAAATTCTATGTGGCTGGGATGACAAAATTGCTCTTTAAAAGCCAGAGCGTACCCCATGGAGATAATGGATGCCCCCACTTTCTTTATGATTTGATTGGAAGATGCACTCGGGGATGCCCTTATCTCCTGAAACAAGTCTTCTCCCATTTGCCAGTGATTCCTTGTAATTAGGATATTGTTAAGGCTGTACCTCAAACAAAAAGGGCTTCTTTTTTATGATTTTTTAATTATATTATGTTAGCCACCATACAGTACATCCCCAGATTCTGATGCAAAGTTCGATGCTTCATTATTTGCGTATAAAAAGGGCTTCTTGATAGCTTCATCCTTCATAGTCTTTTATCCTAGAAGCCACCTCTACTGACATACGATTGCAAACAAAGGCTTTAACCAAGCATACAACAGCCCTCCTGGTAAAAAGAGCCTCAAAGCTCACTATGAGACTTCCAGGACTTACGTTAGGACTGCAATATAAAATAAGCAAAAAACAGTATGCTTGCTCAGCAGGACTCTAAATGAAACTTCCCAGGCACTAAATGCACTCAGCCAAGAATTAAATAAATTCGGAGAAGGACTTCTCAAAAACCACTATTGACTGTCTACTATTGCTAACACCATTTAGGGTGTGAAAAATTTCCTCATATGTGTTTTTTTTCCTCATATGTGTTGTTTTAACATTACAGTTAACTCCTGAAAGTTGTCCCAATTAATAGGGGACGTTTGTGATCAGTTGAATGAGATCAAGATATACACTGATCTATTTGGTAGATTGGGGATCTTGGTAATTGGGCATCTTATCTAAGGAATGGGATCATAATTTTGGGCCTAATACTTGTTTTATGGGATCATAATTTTGGGCCTAATACTTGTTTTATGTTCATCCCTTTGCATGTGCTGATGCATGTACCATTTGATGACCATCATGACCCCCTGGAGCCATACCACAAGCCCCTGGACCAACCCCTGGATAGATTCTAACTGCCACACAGCCTGCCACCCCATTTCAGCAGGAAGTAGCCAGAGTGGTCATTGTCCCATTCCCTAATGGCAGTTAGGGTTACTATTCTAGGGGGAGGAATGAATAATGGACAGGCGGGGCTAGGTAGGGAGAGCTAGATAGGGAGCTATATAATCAGGCTCACAGAAATCCCAAAAATGTGGAGGCATGGGGAAACCAGAGATAAGGGGACAAATCAGACCACCCTAACCTAGGTGGACCACCCTAACCTAGGTGGACCACCCTACCTTAGGCATGTGGGGTGGAAGACTACCCTGCCCTAAGTGTGTGGGCTGGGGGACCACCCTACCCTAGTCATGTTGGGGTGAGTCTGTGGGGTGGGTGTCATTGTGAAAATCACCTGTGACCAACAAATAATAACCAGACCCTAAAAAGGAAGTAAGCCATTGAAGGTGTTATCAATAGAGATGTTAAAAAGATTTAAGATCCCTGGTTAGCTTTCTATAAAAGATCAACCCTAAAGGCCCTCGTTGGCAACACTGTCACGACCCCTCTCACTCCTGAGACCTTTTTCTGTATCTTCACTTAATAATTTTCTATCACTTTACCCACAAAAAAAACAAAAACCAAAAACAATCAAAGAAAAAAAATGCCTTACTTTGTGTACCACCATCATGTATTATTTCCTACTATGTATGAAAAAAATTATATGCATAAAACATTTGTGAAAATTATATAAAGAAATAATAATAATAAACATTAATAATAGTACTTAACATTATCAGCCAAGTTATGTTCTAATCACGTTTATTTATATTATCTAATCAGGAATATAGGTTAGGATGATGGCAGACTAGGAGGATCTTGTACTCACATTGTCCCATACATACTGAGATAACAGCCACATCAGTGTAACTAACTCTGAAAATGACTTGAATACTGGCAGAACAGACTTTCCACAGTTGTTAATAGAGACAAGACCACATCAAGAAGGGTGAGAGGGGGTGAGATGCAGTGAGGAACCAAAACCCTGACAAGACCAACCATAAGTGGGAGAAACACCACAGACACAGAGAACAGAGGATCAGACCTCAAACTGGTCTTCATGCATGGGGAACTCAAACTGCGAAGATGAGTCTCCATATCATTTGGCTTTGAGAACTAGTGGGCCTTAACTTTGAGAGTTTTTACAATCAGCAGGTCTTAATTCTGGGTGCTTAAAAAAATCATGGGCATAGATCTGGGAGAGCCAGAGGGCAAAAGGGAACTGAATCCCAACCTTAAAGGGCTAGCATAACAACCAGGTTGACACAGCATAGAAGCAGCAGTTTGAATAGAGCCTCAGGTATACATAAAATAGGTTTATTGACTAATCTTACTTAACAACATGTACTGGGGGGAGGAGGTTAAGATGGCGGAGGAGTAGGGGACCCCTTTTTCAGCCGGTCCCCTGAGTTGAGCTGGATAGGTACCAGACCAGCAGGAACATCCACGGAATCAGCCTGAGACGCAGGAAGATACATCTGGATCTCTACAAATGAACATCTCCAGCGCTGAGTATCAAGGTATGAAGCGGGGAGCCCTGAAACCGCGCACAGATATCGGAAGATAAACAGAAGGGGGAGGGAGCCACCGTGTCAGGGCGCCAGGAAGCGGTAGCCACCTGCACGGGGGAGCGGACAGACCGCGGACCCGCACGCTTGAGACAGCAGACTGAGAACAGGAGTTCCAGGAGCGCGTGCGGGGCGGCTGGCGGCTGGTGGGCCACTTGCACGGGGGAGCAGGCAGACTCGCGGATGGCACCCATGAGACAGCAGACATAGAACGGGAGCTCAGGGAGTGTGCGCAGGGCAGCTGGCGGGCCACCTGCACCGGGGAGCGGGCGGAACGTGGACCCGCACCCTGGAAACAACAGACTGAGTCCGTGAGCCGGGAGCGTGCGCCACAAAACATCTCACGGAGCTACGGAGCTCCGGTGTGCTCACTGGATTGAGGCTGAGACCAGGAGCTCGGGGAGCGTGCGTGGGGCGGCTGGCGGCTGGCGGCTGGAGGGCTACCTGCACGGGGGAGCAGGCGGACTCGCGGTCAGCACCCACGAGACACCAGACTTAGATGGGGAGTTCCGGGAGCCCGCGTGGGGCGGCAGGCAACTGGCGGCTGGCAGGGTTGGAAACACAAAGGGCAGAGACGCGACAGCCCTGGAGGTGAGGGCTGGGACACTGGATGTGGGGCACACAGCCGTGATGCTGCAGGGTTGAGCAGCACCAACAGAAACAGAGTTAAAGTGGCCAGAACATCAGAGGAGAAAGATCCGCGATCCCTCTGTTCTGAGACAGAGGCTGAATTTCAGCCGCTGCTGCTCTCTCAGAAGAGGCATAGCAAACCGCCAGGGAAAGCCGCCAGAGAACAAAAGCCCGGAAATACCGGCTCACAGGGTGCCCATCCCCATCCCCCCTCGCAAGGGACACAGAGACTCTACCCAAACAGGGTTTTCTGAGTACCTGCAGGCAGGCCCCTCCCCCAGAAGGCAGGCTGAAAAATCAAGAAGCCCACAACCCGGAGCGCCTGTGTGGCGCAATCTCTAAGCACCTGTCTTCGGATTAGGGTGTGATCACAACGTTCCAGAAAGGAGTCCCTCATCGGGCTTCTCCACGGGAACCTGCTTCTTCCTCTCCCACTCCTCTGCTTGGGTTCCCTTTCTTGCTGACTGTCTCTCTCTCTCTCAAATAAATAAATAAACTCTTTAAGGAAGAAGCCCACATCCCTAAGATCTCTATAAAACAAGGGCGCACGGCCTGGGTCCCAGTCAACACTTGGGCTCTGGACAACCCTGCAATCTCTCTTCATCAGAATGACGAGAAGGAGAAGTCCCCCCCAGCAAAGAAAAGATAATGAGTCTGTGGCCTCTGCCACAGAATTGGCCTCGGCCACAGAATTANTTTCTTCCTCTCCCACTCCTCTGCTTGGGTTCCCTTTCTTACTGACTGTCTGTCTCGCTCTCTCAAATAAATAAATAAAATCTTTAAGGAAGGAGCCCACATCCCTAAGATCTCTATAAAACAAGGGC
>NC_048238.1:46330120-46365006 GCF_002007445.2 Ailuropoda melanoleuca
CCATCAGAATCAGGGGATGTACTGTATGGTGATTAACATAATATAATAAAATAAAATTAATAAAAAAAAATTTATCAGTGACACAAAGTGACAAATGTAGGCCATTTTGAAGGAAAAAAAGATCTTTAAAAACCACTCATCTTACTTTTTATTTTAAAATGAAAATTATATGGCAAATATTGTTAGAGATTTTGTTATCTCATAACTTACTATGATAGACATTTTATTTTATTTTACTTTATTTTTAACGTTTTTTTAATTACATTTTATTAGTCACCATACAGTACGACCCTGGTTTCTGATGCAAGGTTCGATGATTCATTACATGCATATAACACCCAGTGCACCATGCAATATGTGCCCTCCTTACTACCCATCACCAGTCTATCCCATTCCCCCAACCCCTCCCCTCTGAAGCCCTCAGTTTGTTTCTCAGAGTCCATAGTCTGACATGTTTCACTCGCCCAGTCTTTTTTTTTTAGAGATTTTATTAATTTATGTGACAGAGAGACAGCCAGCGAGAGAGGGAACACAGCTGGGAAGTGAGAGAAGAAGAAGCAGGCTCCCAGCAGAGGAGCCCGATGTGGGACTCGATCCCGGAATGCCGGGATCACGCCCTAAGCCGGAGGCAGATGCTTAACGAATGCGCGACCCAGGCACCCCTTCACACCGCTTTCTGATTACCCCCCTTTCCTTATCCCTTTCTTCCCCTCCCGATCTTCCTAGTTCTTATGTTCCATAGAGGAGAGAAATCATATGATAATTGTCTTTCTCTGCTTGACTTTTTTCACTTAGCATTATCTCCTCCACTGCCGTCCATGTTGCAGCAAATGTTGAGAACTCGTTCTTTCTGATAGCTGAGTAATATTCCATTGTATATATGGACCACAACTTCTTAATCCAGTCATCTGTTGAAGGGGATCTCGGTTCCTTCCATGATTTAGCTATTGTGGATAATGCTGCTATGAACATTGGGGTGCATATGGCCCTTCTCTTTACTACGTCTGTATCTTTGGGGTAAATACCCAGTAGTGCAATGGCTGGGTCATAGGGTAGCTCCACTTTTAACTTTTTAAGGGACCTCCACACTGTTTTCCAGAGTGGCTGTACCAACCTGCATTCCCACCAGCAATGTAGGAAGGATCCCCTTTCTTCACATCCTCTCCAGCAATTGCTGTTTACTGCCTTGTCAATTTTTGCCATTCTAACTGTGTAGGGTGGTATCTTAGTGTGGTTTTCATTTGAATTTCCTTGACGGGTAATGATTTGACCATTTTTTCATGTGTCTGTTAGCCATTTGTATGTCTTCATTGGAAAAGTGTCCGTTCATATCTTCTGCCCATTTTATGATTTTCTTCACATCCTCTCCAGTATTGAGTTTGAGAAGTTCTTTGTAGATCTTGGATACCAGTCTTTTATCTGTAGCATCATTTGCAAGTATATTCTCCCATTCCATGGGCTGCCTATTAGTTTTTTTGATTATTTCCTTGACTATGGAGAAGATTTTTATTTTAATGAAGTCCCACATGTTCCTTTTATCTCTCGTTTCTCTCCCTTTGGAGATGTGTCATGAAAAAAGTTGCTTTGGCCGATGTCATAGAGGTTGCTGAATATGCTCTCCTCTAGAATCTTGATGGATTCCTGTCTCACATCGAGGTCTTTCATCCATTTGGAGTTTATCTTTTGTACGGTGTGAGAGAGTGGTAAAGTTTCATTTTTTTGCATGTAGCTGTCCAATTTTCCCAGCACCATTAATTGAAGAGACTGTCTTTTTTCCAGTGGATGTTTTTTCCTGCTTTATCAAACATTAGTTGCCCAAAGAGCCGAGGGTCCATTTCTGGGTTCTCTATTCTGTTCCATTGGGCTTTGCAGTACAGCTCAAAATCCGGCATTGTGATGCCCCCAGCTTTGTTTTTCCTTTTCAACAGTTCCTTGGAGATTCGGGGCCTCCCAGCTTTGTTTTTCCTTTTCAACAGTTCCTTGGAGATTCGGGGCCTTTTCTGTTTCCATACAAATTTAAGGAATATTTGTACCACTTCTTTGAAAAATGTCATCGGTATTTTGATTGGGATAGCATTGAATGTCTAGATTGCTCTGGGTAGCATGGACATTTTAACTATGTTAATTTTTCCGATCCATGAGTATGGAAAAAATTTCCATTTTTTTGTGTCTACCTCAGTGTCTTTGAGAGTGAATTATAGTTTCTAGAATATACATCCTTTATGTCTCTGGTTAATTCCAAAGTAACGGATGGTTTTTGGTGCTATTGTAAATGGAATGGATTCCCTAACTTCTCTTTCTTCAGTCTCATTATTCGTGTATAGAAATGCAACTGGTTTCTGAGCATTGATTTTGTATCCTGCCACATTACTGGATTGCTCTATAACTTCTAATAGTTTGGGAGTGGATTTTTTTGGGTTTTCCATATAGAGTATCATGTCATCTGTGAAGAGAGACAGTTTGACTTCTTCTTTGCCAAAATGGATACCCTTTAAACCTTTTTGTTGTCTGACTGCTGTTGCAAGGACTTCTAGTACTATGTTGAATAATAGTGGCTAGAGTGGGCATCCTTGTCGTGTTCCTGATCTTAAGGGAAAGGCTTCCAGCTTTTCCCCATTGAGAATAATATTTGCTGTAGGCTTTTCATAGATGTCTTTTATGAGATTGAGAAATGAACCCTCTATTCCTACACTCTGGAGGGTTTTAATCAGGAAAGGATGCTGTATTTTGTCAAATATTTTTTCTGCATCTATTGAGAGAATCATATGATTTCTTAAATTTTGTTTCTGAATAAAATCTAAGGCACTGATAGATTTGTGAATGTTGTACCAACCCTGCATCCCAGGGATGAATCCCACTTGGTCGTGATGGATAATCCTTTTAATGTACTGTTGGATTCTATCAGCCAAGATCTTGTTGAGGATTTTGGAGTCCATATTCATTAGGAAAATTGGTCCATAATTCTCCTTTTTGTTGGGGTTTTGCCTGGTTTGGGGATCAAGGTAATATTGGCCTCATAGAATGACTTTGGTAGCTTTCTTCTGTTTCTATTTTTTGAAATAGATTTAGGAGAATAGGTATTATTTCTTTTTTGAACGTTTGGTAGAATTCCCGAGGAAAACCGTCCGGGCCTGGAGTTTTATTTTTTGGAAGATTATCAGTGATCAATCTCTTCATAATTAATTAGCCTGTTTAAAAAATCAACTTCTCCTTTTTCAGTCTCGGTAGTTTATGGGTTTCCAGGAAGGCCTCCATGTTTTCCAGATTGCTTAAATTATTGGCCTAAGGCTGTTGATAAACGTTTCTAATAATCCTTCCAATTTCATTGATGTTGGTTGTAACCTCTCCTTTTTCATTCATAATTATATTAATTTGGGTCCTTTCTCTATTGTTTTGGATAAGTCTTGCCAGAGGTCTGTCAATTTTATTAATTCTCTAAAGAACCAGCTCCTGGTTCTGTTGATCTGCTCTAGTGTACTCATCATTTCTAATTCATTGATTTCTGCTCTAATATTGGGCAACTGCTTCCACGTGCATGGATTAGGCCTGTCCCTCTGTTGCTATTCCAGCTTCTTGAGGTGAGAATATAAAAACTACATTTAAAATTTTTCTATTATTTTGAGTAAGGCTTGGATGGCTATGTATTTCCCCCTTAGGACTGCCTTTGCAGTATCCCATAGGTTTTGGACTATTGTGTTTTCATTCTTGTTGGTCTCCATACATAGTTTAATTTGATTTTTGATTTTCTGGTTTAAAGAATCATTCCTGAGCAGGATGGTACTTAGTCTCCAAGTGTTTCAGTTTCTTCCAGATTTTTTCCTTGTGGTTGAGTTCCACTTTCAAGCATTGTGGTATGAGAATATGCAGGGGATAATTTCAGTCTTTTGGTATCGGTTAAGACCTGAGCCAGCGTTAATTTCTGTCATATGTTCTTTTTTTTAAATAATATTTTTTATGATGTTATGTTAGTCATGATAAGGTACATCCCTGGTTTTTGTTGTAAAGTTCCATGATTCATTAGTTGCGTATAAAACTCAGCACACCAAGCAGTATGTGCCCTCCTTACTATCCATCACCAGACTATCCCATTCCCCCACCCACTGCCCCTCTGAAGTCTTCAGCCTGCTTCTCATAGTCCATAGTCTCTCATGTTTCGTTCCCCCTTCTGATTACCCCCCCTTTCGTTATCCCTTTCTTCCCCTACTGTTCATCCTAGTTCTTATGTCTCATAGATGAGAAAACCATATGATAATTGTCTTTCTCTGCTTGACTTATTTCACTTAGCATTATCTCCTCCAGTGCCGTCCATGTTGCAGCAAATGTTGAGAATTCATTCTTTCTGATAGCTGAGTAATATTCCATTGTATATATGGACCACAGCTTCTTAATCCAGTCATCTGCTGAAGGGCATCTCGGCTCCTTCCATGATTTAGCTATTGTGGACAATGCTGCTATGAACATTGGGGTGCATATGGCCCTTCTCTTCACTACGTCTGAATCTTGGTGTTAAATACCCAGTAGTGCAATTGCAGGATCATAGGGTAGCTAAATTTTTAACTTTTTAAGGGACCTCCACACTGTTTTCCAAGGTGGCTGTCACAACTTGCTTTCCCACCAATAATCTAAGAGGGATCCACTTTCTCCACATTCTCTCCAACATTCGTTGCTTCCTGCCTTGTCAGTTTTTGCCATTCTAACTGGTGTAAAGTGGTATCTCAGTGTGGTTTTAATTTGAATTTCCCTGATGGCTAATGATTTTGAACATTTTTTCATGTGTCTGTTAGCCATTTGTATGTCTACAATGGAAACGTGTCTATTCATATCTTCTGCCCATTTTATGATTTGTTTATTTGTTTCCTGTGTATTGAGTTTGAGAAGCAGACTTTGGATACCAGCCTTTTATCTTTAGTGTCATTTGCAAATTATTCCCCCATTCTGTGGGCTGCCTCTTTGTTTTTTGACTGTTTCCTGGCTGTGTAGAAGTTTTTAACTTGATGAAGTCCCACAAGTTCATTTTTTCTTTTTTTTCTCTTGCCTTTGGAGATGTGTCATGAAAAAGATTGCTGTGGCCAATGTCAAAGAGGATGCTGCCTATGTTCTCCTCTAGGATTTTGATGGATTCCTGTCTCACATCAAGGTCTTTTATCCATTTGGAGTTTATCTTTGTTTATGGTGTGAGAGAGTGGTCAAGTTTCATTATTTTGCATGTAGCTGTCCACTTATCCAAGCACCATTTATTGAAGAGACTGTCTTTTTTCCACTGTGTATTTTTTCCTGCTTTATCAAAGATTAGTTGCCCAAAGAGCCGAGGGTCCATTTTCTGGGTTCTCTATTATGTTCCATTGGTCTATGTGTCTGTTTTTGTGTCAGTACCATGCAGTCTTGGTGATCAAAGCTTTGTTAAACAGCTTGAAGTCTGGCAGCTTTGTTTTTCCTCTTCAATATTTCCTTGGCAATTGGGGCCCTTTTCTTTTTCTAAATCAATTTAAGGGCCGTTTGTTCCAGTTCTTCGAAAAATGTGATTGGTATTCGATAGGGCTGGCATTGAAAGTGTAGTTTGTTTGGGGAGCAAACATTTTAACAATGTTAATTCTTCTGATACAACGCATGGAATGTTTTTCCAACATGTTGTGTCTTCTTCAATGTCTCTCTTTTTTTATTTTATAATAATTGTTTTATTATGTTATTTCTGTCACCATACATTACACCCCTGGTTTTTGATGGAAAGTTCCATGATTCATTACTTGCGTATAACACCCAGTGCACCATGAAATATGTGCCCTCCTTCCTACCCATCACCAGCCTATCCCATTCCCCCAACCCCTCCCCTCTGAAACTCTCATTTTGTTTCTCATAGTCCATAGTCTCTCATGCTTCACTCCCCCTTCTCTTTACCCTCCCTTTCTTTGCCCCTTTCTTCTCCTACTGATCTTCCTACTTCTTCTGTTCCATAGATGAGTGAAACCATATGATAATTTTCTTTCTCTGCTTGACTCATTTCACTTAGATTTATCTGCTCCAGTGCCGTCCCTGTTGCAGCAAATGTTGAGTAATCATTCTTTTTGATGGCTGAGTAATATTCCATTTTATATATGGACCACTGCTATTTAATCCAGTCAACTATTGAAGAGCATCTCGGCTGCTTCCATGATTTAGCTATTGTGGACAATGCTGCTATGAGCATTGGGGTGCATATGGCCCTTCTCCGCACTACATCTGTATCGTTGGGGTAAATACCCAGTAGTGCAATTGCTGTATCAAAGGGTAGCTCAGTTTTTAACTTTTTACTGGACCCTCACACTGTGTTTGAAAGTGGCTGAACCAACTTGAAATTCCCACCAACAACATAGGAGGGATCCCCTATCTCCACATCCTCTCCAAAAATTGTAGTTTCTTGCCTTTTCAATTTTTGAAATTCTAACTGGCGTAAGGTGGTATCTCAGTGGGCTTTTGATTTGAATTTCCCTATGGCTAATGTTGAACCTTTTTTAACATGTCTGTTAGCCATTTGCATGTCTTCACTGGAAAAGTGTCTGTTCATATCTTCTGCCCATTTTATGATTTGTTTATTAGTTTCTCATGTATTGAGTTTGAGAAGTTCTTTGTAGATGTTGGATACAAGTCTTTATATGTAGCTTCATTTGCAAATATATTCTCCCACTCCATGGGCTGCTATAGTGCAGTTAGCATAATGAGATCCAAGGATACAGTATTGAAAGTGGCCAGGGCAAAGGAATTTCTCACGTACCAAGGCAAAGGTATCAGGATTACATCAGACCTGTGTACACAGAACTGGAATGAGAGAAAGGGTTGGGGGGGCATTTTTAAAGCTCTTTGAGAAAAAAACATGCAGCCAAGGATCCTTTATCCAGCAAAGCTGTCACACAGAAATGATGAAGAGATAAGGTCCTCCAGAATTGCCAGTCACTGAATAATTTCATAACCATGAAACCAGCCCTACAGGAGATATTAAGGGGGGGTTCTATAAAAGTAAAAAGGCCCTAAGAGTGATACAGAACAGAAAGTTACAATCTATAGAAACAAAGATTTTACTGGCAACATGGCATCATTAAAATCATATCTCTCAATAATCACTCTCAATGTGAATGGCCTAAATGCTCCCATAAAACACCACAGGATTGCAGATTGGATAAAAAGACATGACCCATCCATTTGCTGTCTTCAAGAGACTCGTTTTGAACCTAAACATGCATCCAGATTAAATGTAAAGGGATGGAAAACCATTTTTCATGCCAATGGACCTCAAAAGAAAGCTGGGGTAGCAATTCTCATATCAGACAGATTAGATTTTAAACTAAAGATAGTCCTAGAGATACAGAAGGACGCTATATTATTCTAAAAGGATGTATCCAACAAGTGGATATGACAGTTATAAATATCTATGCCCCCAGAAGGGAAGCAGCAAGATACACAAGCCAATTCTTAACCAGAAAAAAGAGACATAGAGAAAAAAATATGTTAATAGTAGGGGACCTCAACACTCCACTATCAGCAATAGAACAATCACCTAAGCAGAAAATCAGCAAAAAAACCAAGAGCTTTGAATGGCAAACTAGACCAGATAGACCTCATACATATTGATAGAACACTACACCCCAGAACAACAGATTACTCATTCCATTTTAATGCACATGGAACATTCTCCAGAATAGATCATGTTCTGGTTCACAAAACAGGCCTCAACCAATACCAAAAGACTGAAAATATTCCCTGCATATTCTCAGACCAAAATGCTTTGAGATTGGAACTCAATCACAAGGAAAAATTTTGAAGACACTTAAACACTTTGAGACTGTCCTGCTCAAGAATGATTCAATAAACCAGGAAATCAAAAATCAATTTAAACAATTATGTAGACCAACAAGAATGAAAACACAATGGACCAAACCTATGGGACACTGCAAAGGCAGTCCTAAGGGGAAAATACATAGCCACCCAAGCCTCACTGAAAAGAATAGAAAAATCTAAAATGCAGTTTTCATATGCTTACCTCAGGACGCTGGAACATCAACAGAACAGGCCTAATCCTCGCATGAGAAAGCAGTTGATCAAGATTAGAGCAGAGATCAATGAATTAGAAACCAGGAGCACAGTAGAGCAGATCAACAGAACTAGAAGCTGATTTTTGGAAGAATAAATAAAATAGATAACCCACTGGCAAGACTTATTCAAAAGAATAGAGAAAGAACCCAAATTAATAAAATTATTAATGAAAAGGGAGAGGTCACAACAAACACCAATGAAATAGGAAGGATCATTAGAAACTTTTATCACCAGCTTTATGCCAATAAATTAAGCAACCTGGAAGAGATGGATGCCATCCTGGATACCTATAAACTACCAAGACTGAAACATGAAGAAACTGATTTTTTAAACAGAGCAATTAATTATGAAGAGATTGATGGTGATTAAAAACTTTCCAAAAAAATGAAACTCCAGGGCCTGATGGATTCCCCTGGGAATTCTACCAAACATTCAAAGAAAAAAATAATACCTGTTCTGAAGCTGTTTCAAAATATAGAAAGAGAAGGTAATCTACCAAAAGCATTCTAGGAGGCCAATAGTACCTTGATCCCCAAACCAGGCAATGACCCCATCAAAACGGAGAATTACAGACCGATATCCCTGATGAATATGGACGCCATAATTCTCAACAAGATCCTAGCTAATAGGACCCAACAGTACAATAAAAGGATTATCCATCACGACCAAGTGGGATCCATCCATGGGATGCAAGGGTGGTTCAACATTCGCAAATCTATAAGTGTGATAGATTATACCAACAGGAAAAAAGCCAAGAATCATATGATCCTCTCAATAGATGCAGAAAAAGTATTTGAGAAAATACAGCATCCTTTCCTGATTAAAATCCTTCAGAGTGTAGGCATAGAGGGTACATTCGTCAGTCTCATAAAAACCATGTGTAAAAAGCCTACTGCAAATATCATTCTCAATGAGGAAAAGCTGAAAGCCGTTCCCTTAAGATCAGGAACAAAACAAAGATGCCCATTCTCGCCAATATTATTCTTCATTGTCTTTCAAGAATGATGTGCAGTTTCTGCAATATAGATCCTTTACATCTCTGGTTAAGTTAATTCCGAGATAACATATGATTTTTGGTTCTATTGTAAATGGAATGGATTCCCTAATTTCTCTTTCTTCAGTCTCATTGTTTGTGTATAGAAATGCAACTGATTTCTTAGCATTGATTTTGTATCTCGCCACATTGCTGAATTTCTCTATGACTTCTAGTCTTTTATGGGTAGATTCTTTTGGGTTTTTCATATAGAGTATCATGTCATCTGCGAAGAGAGACAGTTTGACTTCTTCTTTGCCTATTTGGGTACCTTTTAACCCTTTTTGTTGTCTGATTGCTGTTGCAAGGACTTCTAGTACTATGTTGAATAATTGTGGCAAGAGTGGCCTTTCTCCAATGAGAATCATACTCGCTGTACGCTTTTCATAGATGGTTTTTATGAAATGGAGGAATGTACCCTCTATCCTTACACTCTGAAGGGTTTAATCAGGAAAGGATGCTGTTTTTTGTCAAATGCTTTTTCTGCATAAATTGAGAGGATCGTATAGTTCTTGACTCTTTTCTTGTTGATATGATCTATCACACTGATCAATTTGTGAATGTTGAACCACCCTTGCATCCCAGGGATGAATCCCACTTGGTCGTGATGAATAATCCTTTTAATGTCCTGTTGGATCCTGTTAGCTAGGATCTTGTTGAGAATTTTGGCCTCCGTATTCATGAGGGATGTCCGTCTGTAATTCTCCCTTTTTATGCGTTCTTTGCCTGGTTTTGGGGTAATACTGGCCTCATAGAATGAGTTTGGTAGTTTTCCTTCTGTTTCTATTTTTTGAAAAAGCTTCAGGAGAATAGGTATTATTTTTTCTTCGAATGTTTGGTAGAATTCCCCAGGGAATCCATCAGGCCCTGGACTCCTGTTTTTGGGGAGGTTTTTGAGCCCTGCTTCAGTCTCTTCAAAATTAATTGCTCTGTTTAAATAATCAATTTCTTCCTGTTTCAGTCTTGGTAGTTTATAGGTTTCCAGGAAGGCATCCATTTCTTCCAGGTTGTTTAATTTATTGGCATAACGCTCTTGATAAAAGTTTCTAATGATCCTTCTATTTCATTGGTGTTGGTTGTGATCTCTCCCCTTTCATTCATAATTTTATTAATTTTAGTCCTTTCTCTATTCTTTTGAATATGTCTGGCCAGTGGACTATAGATCTTATTTATTCTTTCAAAAAACCAGCTTCTAATTCTGTTGATCTGTTCTACTGTGCTCCTGGTTTCTAATTCATGATCTCTGCTCTAATCTTGATCACCTGCCTTCTTGTGCATGGGGTAGGGCTGTTCATCTGTTCTAGTTCCAGCTTCTTGAGGTGGGAATATAAAAACTGCATTTTATATTTTTCTATTCTTTTGAGTGAGGGTTGGATGGCTATGTATTTTCCTCTTAGGACCACCTTTGCAGTTTCCCATAGGTTTTGGACCGGTGTGTTTTCATTCTCATTGGTCTCCAAAGATTGTTTAAACTGATTTTTAATTTCCTGGTTTCCCAGTCATTCTTGAGCAGGGTGGTTCTTAGTTTCCAAGTGTTTCAGTTTCTTCCAAATTTTTCCTTTTGATTGAACTCCAGTTTCAAAACATTGTGTTCTGAGAATATGTAGGGAATAATCTCAGTCTTTTGGTATTGGTTGAGACTTGTTTCATGACCCAGTACATGGTTTATTCTGGAGAAAGTTCCATGGGCATTGGAAAAGAATGAGTATTCTGTTTTTCTGGGTGTAAGTTCTATTATATGGGTGTTTTTTTAATCAAATGTGACACCTTATGTATTTTGATTGATGTGTTTAGTCCATTTACAGCCAAAGTAATTATTTATATATATATATATTTATTATCATTTTGTTACTTGTTTTCTCATTGTTTCTGTGGAATTCTCTGCTCCTTTTTTTGTCTTTGTCAGTTTGGATTCTCTCTCTCTCTTTTTTTTTTAGATTTTATTTATTTTCTTGAGAGAGAGATTGAGCACAGGAGACAGCGGGAGTGGCAAAGGGGGAGAGAGAAGCAGACTTTCTGCTTAGCATGGAGCCTGATGTGGGACTTGATCCCGGGACTCTGGGATCATGAACTGAGCCAAAGGCAGATGCTTAACTGACTGAGCCACCCAGGCATCCTGGACTCTCTTTTCACTCAAGGATTACTCTTTAATATTTCTTGCAGGGCTGGTTTTTTGGTCATGACCTCATTTTTTTGGGGGGGGTCAGGGAATTTCTTTATCTCTCCTACTTTCCTGAATGATAGGGATGCTGCAGAGCGTATTCTTGCTCCTAATTTTCCCCATATAGCACTTTGATTATATCATGCCACTGCCTTCTGGCTTCCAAATTTCTAAGAATCTTCCAACTAGCATCATGTATTAAGGACTTCCTTTTAAGTTAAGAACTTCTTTTGTATTGCCTTTTAAGATTCTTTATAGCTATGTTTTGCAAATTTAATTACAATATATCTTGATGTTGGCCAGCTTTTATTGATTTTGGTAGGAATTCTCTGTTTTCCTGGATCTAGATGTCTGCTTACTTCCCAAATTAGGGATATTTTCAGCTATTATTTCCTGAAATAAATTTTCTTCTCCTTTCCCCTCATTTTATTCTGGGAATCCTAGAACATGAATGTGACTACACTTGATGGAGTTACTGAGTTCTTGTGTTCCATAATTCTTTCTCTTTTTTGTTCAGCTTCATTATTTTCCATTATTTAGTCTTCTATATCACTATTTCATTCATCTGCTTCTTCCAGCCTTTTGTTGTTTCCATCAAGCCTTTTCCCAATAGCATTTATTGCATTCTTCATCTCTTACTCATTATTTTTTAACTCCTTTATCTCTGTGGCAAGGGTCTCCCTGATGTCTTCTCTTCTTTTCCTGAGCCCAGGGTGTATCCTTATGATTTTTGTTGTAAATTCTCTATCAGGCATGTAACATATCTGTTTCACTTTGATCTCTGGCCTGGCCTTATCTTGTTCTTTCATTTGGGATAAATTCCTCCATATTCACATTTTTTCTAAGTTTCTGACTACTCTGTGCTAGTAAAACCAGTTATACTTTCTGCTACTGAGAGTAATGGCTTAATGAAGAAGAGATCATGTAGATCCCAGGGCCTTGTGTTTGGGGAGTGTCCTCTGGTGCATGCCATGTGCAGTCAGCTGTTGTGTTTTGTCTGCACTCTCCTTCTGGGTAGCTGTCTTCAGAGCCCCCTCCCACTTGCCTGCTCTGTGCTGTTTGCTCCCCGCTCTGAATGTGGCTAGTTGTAAGTAGGTGTGCTTTTGTCTGCTTGTGACATGTGACCTGACATGACCTCTACTGGAATAGAGGCCCTGCAGAACTCTCTGGTCAGGAGATGCCATATGGGCAGGGTTTTGTGCTGTTTTTTTCTGGTATAAGGGCCTGTTGTGTTGTGACTCAGGCAAGGCAGACTGAGAAGGGCAGTCCCACCAGACCACAGGGGTGTGGGGCATGGTGTATGCAAGTTAGGCAGCCAGTGGATACTGCTCTTCATCCTTCATGTGGCACTATGTTTGTGCTGAGGTGTGGGGGAGTGAAATGGTGTCAGCCATCTCCTTTATTTGGAGAGATGTCTCAGAGAATGCTGACTCTCACATATGCACTGTAAGAAGAGCAAATATTCTCCCCACTTTATGCTCCCTGCACTCTTCATACTGCTGTGTCCATTTTGTCCCCCTCAGCTTGCAAGAACTCGTAAAACTCAGCAGCTCTCATTTTCAAAGCTAATGGCTTTAGGGAAATGTTCTGTGCATTCCTCAGTGTGCTCCTCTCTCCCACACCATTCTCCATAACCACAGCTCCCTCTCCTTCACAACACCTGTGATCCATTTCTCCCCTAAACTGTGTCTCTATACTTGCTTCCTACTTTGATGTGGCCTGTTCTCTCCTTTATTTGTGGAGCTTTTCTGTCAGTCTTCAGGTCGATTTTGGGGGTGTTCAAGATGAATTGATAATTATCTAATTGTATTGGTGGGACAAAGTGAGCCTGTCATCCTCCTAATCTGCTGCCATCTTCTTACTCTTCAGTAAGTATTGTCTTAATACCCTTTATATGTTCACCCATCCTCCCACCAATCTCTCCTCTGGTAGCCATCAGTTAATTCTCTATACTTAACTGTGTGTTCTTTGTTTTGTCTCTCTTTTTCTTTTCCATTTTCTCATTTGTTTTGTTTATTAAATTCAACATATGAGCGAAATCACATGGTATTTGTTTTTCTCTAAACTGACTTATTTTGCTTACCATAGTACATTCTAGCTCCATCCACATTGCTGCAAATGGAAAGATTTCATTCTTTTTGATGACTGAGTAATATTCTATTGTGCATATATACACCACATCTTTATCCATTCATCAGTCAATGGATATTTGGGCTCTTTTCATTGTTGGCCTATTGTTGATAATTCTTCTATAAACATTAGGGTGCACATGCCACTTCGAATCTCTATTTTTGTATCCTTTGGGTAAATACTTACTAGTGCAGTTGCTGGGTCATAGGGTAGATCTATTTTTAACTTTTTCAGGAAACTCCACACTGTTTTCCAGAATGACTGCATCAGTTTAGATTACACCAACAATGTAAGAGGGTGCCCCTTTATCCCTGTCCTTGTTAACATCTGTTGTTTCCTATGTTGTTCATTTTAGCCATTCTGGGAGAAGTGAGGTGATATCTCATTGTATTTCCCTGATGATGAGTGATGTTGAACATCTTTTCATGTGTCTATTAGCCATCTGCATGTCTTCTTCGGAAAAATGTCTATTCATGTCTGCTGCCCATTTCTTAACTAGGTTATTTGATTTTTTTGTGTTGAATTTGATAAGTTCCTTATAGATTTTAGATAATAACCTTTTATCTCATATGTCATTTGCAAATATGTTCTCCCATTCTGGAGGCTGTCAGTTTCATTGTTTGTTTCCTTTGCTGTATAGAAGATTTTTGTTTTGATGAAATCCCAATAGTTCATTTTTCCTTTTGTTTGTTTTGCCTCTGACAACATGTCTAGTAAGAAGTTGCTATAGCTGAGGCCAAAGAGACTGCTGCCTGTGCACTCCCCTAAGAATTTGATGGTTTCCTGTCTTACATTTAGGTCTTTAACCATTTTGAATTAATTTTTGTGTATGGTGTATGAAAGTAGTCCAGTTTTGTTCTTCTGCATGTGGCTGTCAGTTTTTACAACACCATTTGTTGAAGAGATGATCTTATTCCCATTGGATATTCTTTCTTGCATTGTTGAATATTAATTGACCATAGAGTTGTGGGTCTATTTCTGTTTTTTCTATTCTGTTCCATTCATCTATGTGTCTGTTCTGGGGGCAGTTTCAAACTGTCTTGATGATTACAGCTTTGGAATATAGCTTGAAATCTGTAATTGTGATGCCTCCAGCTTTTCTTTTCTCTTTCAGGATTGCTTTAGCTCTTCAGGGTCTTTTGTGCTTCCATACAAATTGTAGGATTTTTTGTTATTCTTGTTCCAGCATTGTGAAAAATGCTGTTGGTATTTTGATAGGGATTACATTAAATGGGTAGATTGCTTTGGGCAGTAGAGACATTCTAGTAATGTTGTTCTTCCAATCCATGAACATGGAATGCTTTTCCAATTCCTTTGTGTCCTCTTCAATTTCTTTCATAAGCGTTCTATAGTTTACAGAGTACAGATGTGTTACATCTGTACACATCTTTGGTTAGTTTTATTCCTAAGTTTCTTATTGGTTTTGATGTAATTTTAAATGGGATCAGTTCAGGGGAGCCTGGGTGGTTCAGTTGATTAAGTGTCGGCCTTTGGCTCAGGTCATGATCTCAGGGTCCTGGGATTGATCCCCACATCTGGCTCCCTGCTCAGTGGGCAATCTGTTTCTCCCTCTTCTTCTGCCCCTCCTCCCCATTTGTTCTCTCTCTCTCAAATAAATGAA
This sequence comes from Ailuropoda melanoleuca, assembly GCF_002007445.2. Classification (NCBI taxonomy): domain Eukaryota; kingdom Metazoa; phylum Chordata; class Mammalia; order Carnivora; family Ursidae; genus Ailuropoda; species Ailuropoda melanoleuca. The sequence goes on from NC_048238.1 coordinate 46,345,130, forward strand.
TACAATCTTCAAAAAATAAGATTAGTTTTTAAATTTCTTTTTTCTGCTGCTTCATTATTGGTATACATAAATGCAAAAGATTAATATACATTGATTTTTTATCCTGCAAATTTGCTGAATTCTTGAATTAGTTCTAGAAATTTTTGGTGGAGTCTTTCAGGTTTTCTATGTATAATATCATGCCATCTTCAAACAATGAGCATTTACCTTCATCCCTGCCAATTTCAATGCATTTTATTTCTTTTTGTTGTCTGATTGTCTTCCAGTACTAGGTTAAATAGTAATGGTGAGAATGGAAGAGGGTTAAGATAGTGGAGGAGTAGGGGACCCCTTTTTCAGCTGTCCCCTGAGTCGAGTTGGATAGGTACCAGACCAGCCTGAACATCCACAGAATCAACCTGAGATGCAGGAAGATACATCTGGATCTCTACAAATGAACATCTCCAGCGCTGAGTATTGAGGTACGAAGCAGGGATCCATGAAACTGCACACAGATATCAGAATATAAATGGAAGGGGGAGGGTGCCTCCATGTTCAGGTGCTGGGAAGCAGTAGCCACCTGCACAGGAGAGCGGGCGGACTCGTGGACCGGCACCTGTGAGAAAACAGATTGTGACCATGAGCAGAGAGCACATGCCACCAGACTTCTCACGGAACTCCAGTGTGCTCACTGGATCCAGACTGAGACCGGGCGCTCCTGGAGCGCGCATGGTGAGGGGTGGCGGCTGGTGGCTGGTGGTGTTAGAAACACAAAGGACAGAGAAGTGCTGGCCCTGGAAGCGAGGGCTGGGACACCGGGTGTGGGGCACACATCCCGGGAAGCTGCAGGGTTGAGCAACACCAACAGAAACAGAGTTAAAGTGGCCAGATCATCCGTGGAGAACGGCCTGTGATACCCTCTGTTCTGTGACAGAGGCTGAGATTTGGCCACTGCTGCTCTCTCAGAAAAGTCACAACAAACCGCCAGGGAAAACCACCAGAGAACAAAAGCCTGGAAACACTGGCTCACAGGGTGCCCATCTCCTTGCCCACTTGCAGGAGACACGGAGACCCTACCCAAACAGGGTTGCCTGAGTATTGGTGTGGCAGGCCCCTCCCCCAGGAGGCAGGCTGAAAAATCAAGAAGCCTACATCCCTAAGGTGCCTATAAAACAAGAGTGCATGGCCTGGGTCCCAGTCAATAATTTGGGCTCTGGACAAACCCGCAACTTCTCCTCATCAGAATGACGAGAAGGAGAAATCCCCCCCAGCAAAGAAAAGACAATGAGTCTGTGGCCTCTGCCACAGAACTAATGGATATGGATATAAACAAATTACCAGAAATGGAATTCAGAGTAACAATGGTCAAGATGATGTGTAGACTTTAAAAAAGTATTAATGAAAATGTTAATGAGAGTATACAATCTCTAAGGGCGGAAATGAGAGTGAATCTGGCAGAAATGAAAAATTCTATGAGCCAAATGAAGTCAAAACTAGAGGCTCTGATGGCCAGGGTCACCGAGGCAGAGGAATGCATTAGCGTATTGGAGGATGGGTTAGTAGAATAAAAAGCGAAAATAGAAGCTGGACTTTATTTTTTATTATTATTATTATATTATGTTAGTCACCATACAGTACATCCCTGGATTCCGATGCAAAGTTCGATGCTTCATTAGTTGCGTATAACACCCAGTGCACCATGCAATACGTGCCCTCCTTACTACCCATCACCAGTCTATCCCATTCCCCCACCCCCTCCCCTCTGAAGTCTTCAGTTTGTAGAAGCTGGACTTTAAAAAATCCATCCCCACGAATGTAGATTACAGGAGATTACTGACTCTATGAAACAATCCAATGTCAGAATCATCGGCATCCCTGAGGGGGTGGAGAAAAACAGAGGTCTAGAAGAGATATTTGAACAAATTGTAGCTGAAAACTTCCCTAATCTAGTGAGGGAAACAAACATTCGTGTCCAAGAGGCAGAGAAGACCCTTCCCAAGCTCAACCATGACAAACCTACACCACGTCACGTCATAGTGCAATTCACAAATATTAGATCCAAAGATACAGTATTGAGAGCAGCCAGGGCAAAGAAATTTCTCACGTACCAAGGCAAAGGTATCAGAATTATGTTAGACCTGTCTACACAGACCTAGAAAGAGAGAATGGTTTGGGAGGGGCATTTTTAAAACTCTTTCAGAGAAAAACATGCAGCCAAGGATCCTTTATCCAGCAAGGCTGTCATTCAGAATGGATGGAGAAATAAAGACCTTCCAGAATCGCCAGTTATTAAACAATTTCATTACCACAAAACCGCCTTACAGGAGATATTAAGGGGGATTCTATAAAGGTAAAAAGGCCCAAGAGTGATACAGAACAGAAAGTCACAACCAATACAAACAAAGTCTTTACTGGCAACATGGCATCATTAAAATCATATCTCTCAGTATTCATTCTCAATGTGAATGGCTTAAATGCTCCCATAAAACACCACAGGGTTGCAGATTGGATAAAAAGACATGACCCATCCTTTCTGTCTAAAAGAGACTCATTTTGAAAGGAGAGATACATTCAGACTGAAAGTAAAGGGATGGAGGACAATCTTCCACACAAATGGACCTCAAAAGAAAGCTGGAGTAGCAATTCTCATATCAGACAGATTGGATTTTACTAGAGGCCATAGAGAGAGATACAGAAGGGCACTATATTATTCTTAAAGGAAGTATTCAACAAGTGGATATGACAATTATTAATATATATGCCCCCAACAGGGGAGCAGCAAGATACACAAGCCAACTCTTAACCAAAATAAAGAGACATATAGATAAGAACACAGTAATAGTAGGGGACCTCAACACCCCACTATCAGAAATAGACAGAACACCCTGGCAAAAACTAAGCAAAGAATCAAAGGCTTTGAATGCCATACTCGACGAGTTGGACCTCATAGATATATATAGAACACTACACCCCAGAACCAAAGAATACTCATTCTATTCAAATGCCCATGGAACATTCTCAAGAATAGATCATGCTCTGGGACACAAAACAGGTCTCAGCCAATACCAAAAGATTGAAATTATCCCCTGCATATTCTCAGACCACAACGCTCTGAAATTGGAACTCAACCACAAGGAAAAACCTGGAAGAAACTCAAACACTTGGAGGCTAAGAACCATCCTGCTCAAGAATGACTCGATAAACCAGGAAATCAAAAAACAAATTAAACAATTTATGGAGACCAACGAGAATGAATACACAACGGTCCAAAACCTATGGGATACTGCAAAGGCAGTCCTAAGGGGGAAATACATAGCCATCCAAGCCTCACTCAAAAGAATAGAAAAATCTAAAATGCAGTTTCTATATTCTCACCTCAAGAAACTGGAACAGCAACAGAGGGACAGGCCTAACCCACTGACAAGGAAGGAGTTGACCAAGATTAGAGCAGAAATCAATGAATTAGAAACCAGAACCACAGTAGAGCAGATCAACAGGACTAGAAGCTGGTTCTTTGAGAGAATCCATAAAATTGATAGACCACTGGCAAAACTTGTCCAAAAACAAAGAGAAAGGACTGAGATTATTAAAATTATGACTGAAAAGGGAGAGGTCACGACCAGCACCATTGAAATTGCAAGGATTATTAGAAACTTTTATCAACAGCTATATGCCAAAAAACTAAACAATCTGGAAGAGATGGAGGCCTTCCTGGAAACCTATAAACTACCAAGACTGAAACAGGAAGAAATAGATTTCTTAAATAGGCCAATTAACTATGAAGAAATTGAGTCAGTGATAAACAACCTTCCAAATAATAAAACTCCAGGCCCAGACGGTTTTCCTGGGGAATTCTACCAAACATTCAAAGAAGAAATAATACCTATTCTCCTAAAGCTATTTCAAAAAATAGAAACAGAAGGAAAGCTACCAAACTCATTCTATGAGGCTAATATTACCTTGATCCCCAAACCAGGCAAAGACCCCCTCAAAAAGGAGAATTACAGACCGATTTCTCTAATGAATATGGATGCCAAAATCCTCAACAAGATCCTTGCTAATAGAATCCAACAGTACATTAAAAGGATTATCCATCATGACCAAGTGGGATTCATACCTGGGATGCAAGCATGGTTCAACACTCGCAAATCAATCAATGTGATACATCATATCAACAAGAAAAGACTCAAGAACCATATGATCCTCTCAATTGATGCAGAAAAAGCATTTGACAAAATACAGCATCCTTTCCTGATTAAAACCCTTCAGAGTGTAGGAATAGAGGGTACATTTCTCAATCTCATAAAAGCCATCTATGAAAAGCCTACTGCAAGCATTATTCTCAATGGGGAAAAGCTGGAAGCCTTTCCCTTAAGATCAGGAACACGACAAGGATGCCCACTCTCGCCACTATTATTCAACATAGTACTAGAAGTCCTTGCAACAGCAATCAGAAGACAAAAAGGGATCAAAGGTATCCAAATCGGCAAAGAAGAAGTCAAACTGTCTCTCTTTGCAGATGACATGATACTCTATATGGAAAACCCAAAGGAATCCACTCCCAAACTATTAGAAGTTATAGAACAATTCAGTAAGGTGGCAGGATACAAAATCAATGCCCAGAAATCAGTTGCATTTCTATACACGAATAACGAGACTGAAGAAAGAGAAATTAGGGAATCCATCCCATTTACAATAACACCAAAAACCATACGTTACCTTGGAATTAACTTAACCAGAGACGTAAAGGACCTATATCCTAGAAACTATAGATCACTTTTGAAAGATATTGAGGAAGACATAAAAAGATGGAAAAATATTCCATGCTCATGGATTGGAAGAATTAACATAGTTAAAATGTCCATACTACCCAGAGCAATCTACACTTTCAATGCTATCCCGATCAAAATACCGAGGACATTTTTCAAAGAACTGGAACAAATAGTCCTTAAATTTGTATGGAACCAGAAAAGGCCCCGAATCTCCAAGGAACTGTTGAAAAGGAAAAACAAAGCTGGGGGCATCACAATGCCGGATTTCGAGCTGTACTACAAAGCTGTGATCACAAAGACAGCATGGTACTGGCACAAAAACAGACACATCGACCAATGGAACAGAATAGAGAACCCAGAAATGGACCCTCGGCTCTTTGGGCAACTAATCTTTGATAAAGCAGGAAAAAACATCCGGTGGAAAAAAGACAGTCTCTTCAATAAATGGTGCTGGGAAAATTGGACAGCTACATGCAAAAGAATGAAACTTGACCACTCTCTCACACCATACACAAAAATAAACTCCAAATGGATGAAAGACCTCAATGTGAGACAGGAATCCATCAAAATTCTAGAGGAGAACATAGGCAACAACTTCTATGACATCGGCCAGAGCAACCTTTTTCACGACACATCGCCAAAGGCAAGAGAAATAAAAGATAAAATGAACTTATGGGACTTTATCAGGATAAAGAGCTTCTGCACAGCCAAGGAAACAGTCAAAAAAACTAAGAGACAGCCCACGGAATGGGAGAATATATTTGCAAAGGACACCACAGATAAAGGACTGGTATCCAAGATCTACAAAGAACTTCTCAAACTCAATACACGAGAAACAAATAAACAAATCATAAAATGGGCAGAAGATATGAACAGACACTTTTCCAATGAAGACATACAAATGGCTAACAGACACATGAAAAAATGTTCAAAATCATTAGCCATCAGGGAAATTCAAATCAAAACCACACTGAGATACCACCTTACGCCAGTTAGAATGGCAAAGATAGACAAGGCAAGAAACAACAATTGTTGGAGAGGATGTGGAGAAAGGGGATCCCTCCTACATTGTTGGTGGGAATGCAAGTTGGTACAGCCACTCTGGAAAACAGTGTGGAGGTCCCTTAAAAAGTTAAAAATTGAACTACCCTATGACCCAGCCATTGCACTACTGGGTGTTTACCCCAAAGATACAGACGTAGTAAAGAGAAGGGCCATATGCACCCCAATGTTCATAGCTGCATTGTCCACAATAGCCAAATCATGGAAGGAGCCGAGATGCCCTTCAACAGATGACTGGATTAAGAAGCTGTGGTCCATATATACAATGGAATATTACTCAGCTATCAGAAAGAACGAATTCTCAACATTTGCTGCAACATGGACGGCACTGGAGGAGATAATGCTAAGTGAAATAAGTCAAGCAGAGAAAGACAATTATCATATGATTTCTCTCATCTATGGAACATAAGAACTAGGATGATCGGTAGGGGAAGAAAGGGATAAAGAAAAGGGGGGTAATCAGAAGGGGGAATGAAACATGAGAGACTATGGACTATGAGAAACAAACTGAAGACTTCAGAGGGGAGGGGGTGGGGGAATGGGATAGACTGGTGATGGGTAGTAAGGAGGGCACGTATTGCATGGTGCACTGGGTGTTATACGCAACTAATGAAAGCATCAAACTTTACATCAGAATCAGGGGATGTACTGTATGGTGATTAACATAATATAATAAAATAAAATTAATTTAAAAAAAAAATACATTAATAGTAGGGGACCTCAATACCCCACTATCAGAAATAGAACACACTTGCAAAAACTAAGCAAAGTATCAAAGGCTTTGAATGCCATACTTGATGAGTTGGGCCTCATAGATATATATAGGACACTACACCCCAGAACCAAAGAATACTCATTCTATTCTAATGCCCATGGAACATTCTCAAGAATAGACCATGTTCTGGGACACAAACCCTGCATCGGGCTCCATCCCCTGCTGGGAGCCTGCTTCTTCCTCTCCCACTCCCCCTGCTTGTGTTCCCTCTGTCTCTGGCTGTCTCTCTCTCTCTGTCAAATAAATAAAATCTTTAAAAAAAATAAATGTGTAGAAGACATGAATATACCTTTTTCCAAGGAAGACATCCAAATGGCCAACACATACTTGAAAGGATGCTCAAAATCACTCATCATCAGGGAAGTACAAAACTTCAATGAGATAGCACCTCATACTAGTGAGAATGGCTAAAATTAACAACACAAGAAACAACAGGTGTTGGCAAAGATGTCGATTACAGGGAACATTCTTACACCTTTGGTTTTTTGGAAAATGGTGTAGCCACTCTGATAAACAGTATGGAGGGGATGCCTGGGTGGCTCAGTCAGTTAAGCATCTGCCTTTAGTTCAGGTCATGATAACAGGGTCTTGGAATTGAGTCCCACATCTAGTTCCTTGCTCAGCATGGAGCCTGCTTCTCCCTCTGTATGCTGCTGCCCCTGCTTGTTCGCTCTCTTTATCTCTATGTGTCTCACAAATAAATAAATAAACTTTAAAAAAAAGTATGGAGTTTCCTGAAAAGGTAAAACTATAACTACTTTTTGACCCAGTAATTGCTAGATATTGCAACAAATACAGAAATACTAATTCATACAAATACATGTGCCCTGATGTTAATAACAAATGTTTATCTACAAAGGATAAATTATGACAAAAATACAAAGATAAATTGAAAATGGATTAAAGACATAAATGTGAGACATGAAGGCACAAATATTCTGGAAAATAGCACAAGCAATAATTTCCCTGAAATTGGCCACAGCTATATTTTTCCAAGTATTTAGGAAAATAAAACAAAAATGAACTATTGGGATGACATCAATATAAAAAGCTTCTGCACAGTGATGGAAAAAATCAACAAAACTAAAATGCTCTCTACTGAATGGGAGAAGATATTTGCAAATGACATATCTGATAATGGATAAGTTAATATATATAAAAAGTGATATAATTCAACACTGAACAAAGAAATAATCCCAAAAAATCAGTAGGAGTTATGAACAGATATTTCTCCATAGAAAACATACAGATGGCCAACAGACACATTAAAACATGTTCAGCATCACTGATCATCAGTAAAATGAAAATCAAAACTTCCACAAGATATCATCTCACACCTGTCAGAATGGCTAAAACTGAAAATAAAAGAAACAACAGGTATTTGTAAGGATGTGGAGAAAAAGAAACTCTCCTATATTTTTGGTGGGAAGGCAGACTGCTGCTGACACTGTTGAAAACAGTATGGACTTTCTTCAACAAGTTAAAAATAGTACTATCCTACAATCCACGAATCACACTACTGGGTATTTTCCCATGAAGTACAAAAATACTCATTGAAATGGATACATGCATCCCTAAGTTTAAAGCAGCACTATTTACAATAGGCAAATTATGGAAGCAGTCCTGGTGTCCATCAATAGATGAATGGGTAAAGAAGCTGTGGTATATATACACAGTAGAATATTATTTAGCCCTAAAACATAATGAAATCTTGCCCTTTGCAGCAACATGGATGGAGCCAGAAAGTATAATGCTAAGCAAAATGATTCAGTCAAAAAAGACGAATATCATGATTTCATTCATATGTGGAACTTAAGGAACAACACGAAGGAACAAAGCAGGGGAAAGAGAGAGAAGAAGGCAAATGAAGAAACAGACACTTAAGTACAGAGAACAAAATTATGGTTCCCAGAGGGTGGGGGGGGATATTTGGATGGGTTAAGTAGGTGATGGGGATTAAGGAACGCATTTGTCATGATGAGCACATAGTGATGTATGGAATTATTGAATCTTATACAGTACACCTGAAACTAATCTATCACTGTATGTTTACTAACTAGAATTAAAATAAATGCTTAAAAATTTAAAAAAAGATTTTAAAATTTCTTTTACAGAGAGAGAGTGGAGAGGGGCAGAGGGAGAGAATCTTCAAGCAGACTCCCTGCTGATAGTGGAGCCAATATGGGGCTGGATCTCACAACCCATGAGATCATAACCTGAGCTGAAAGCAACAGCCAGACACTTAACCAGCTGTCACCCAGATGCTACCCAAAAAATAAAAACAAACAAAAAAGAAGAGGTGGTATATATATACAATGGAATATCGTTCAGCCATAAAAAAAGATGAAACCTTGACATTTGTAACAACATGAATGGAGTTAGAGAGTATAATGGTAAACAAAATAAGTCCATCAGAGAAAGACAAATAGCATAGATTTCACTCATATGTGGAATTTAAGAAACATAAAATGAGCAGAAAAAGAGATAAATATAATGACAAATAAAAAAATAGACTCTTAACTATAGAGAATAAACTGATAGTAACCTGAGCAAAAGTGTGGGAGTGAATGTATGAAATAGGTGATGGTAATAAGGAAAACACTTTTCATGATGAGCACTTGGCGATATATGGAATTATTGAATCACTGTAATGTACTCCTGAAGCTAATATAGCACTGTATGCTAACTGTACTAAATTAAAATGAAAACCTTAATAAAAAAATAATAATGGGTATTAAGGAGGACATGTATTGCATGGTGCACTGGGTGTTATACACAACTAACAAATGATGGAACTTTACATCAAAAACGGGATGTACTGTATGGTGACTAACATAATATAATAAAAATTATTATAAAAAAGATTTATATACAATGAAATGTAAAAATCTGAAGTGTACATTCATTGAAATTTTATAAATGCATTTCTTTCCTGGTCTTAAAAAAAAGTTGAGAAAACATGTAAGAAGAAAAAAATATATAATTGGAGATATTTCAATCTCAGATATACTACTAGTAATCAAAACAATATGGTACTTGCAGAAAAATACACCCACAGTTAAATAGAACAGAAATAAAAACGCAGAAATAAACCCACAATTTATGGTCAATTTATCTACAACAATGTAAGCGAGTATATCCAATAGGAAAAAAGACAGTCTCTTCAAAAAATGTTGAGGAAACTGGACACCTACATGCAAAATAATATAACTGAAGCATTTTTTACACCATACAAAAAAATAAACTTAAAATGAGTTAAAGACCGAAATGTGAAACCTGTAACCATAAAATTACTAGAAGAAATCATTGGCAGTTATGATCTTGACATCAGCAGTAGAAACATTTTTCTAGATATGTCTTCTTTGGCACAGAAAACAAAAGCAAAATTAAACTATTGGGACTACTCCAACATGAAAAGGTTTTGTACACTTAAGGAAACTCAAGCAAATGAAAAACAGACCTAATGAATGGGAGAAGATATTTCCAAATTACATATTTGATTGGTGGTTAATATTCCAAATATATAACAAACATATCAACATCAAAAATATAAGCATTTGAATGAAAATTTAGCTCATATTCTTCAACAGAAGCCATACAGATTCACAACAGACACACTTAAAAATACTCAACATCACTAATTCTCTGTGAAATACAAAACAAAGCCTCAATTACTTCACACCAGTCAGAATGGCTAGTATTGAAAAGTCAAGAATTAATAAGTATTGGGAAGGATGTGAGAAAAGGGAAACCTCACATACCATTGGTGGGAATGTAAGTTGGTGCAACCACTGTGGAAAACAGTGTGGAGTTTCCTCAAAAAATTTTTTTAAAAAAAGGAAATACTGTACGATCCAGTAACTCCACTACTGGTTATTCACCCAAAGAAAAGAAAAACACCAACTAAAGAAGATATATGCACCTCTATGTTTATTTTAGCATTAGTCACTATTTACAATATAAGCAATCAGCTAAATGTCCATCAGTAGATGATTAGATGAAGAAAAGTTTGTTTACAGGGAGGAGTTAAGATGGTGGAGAAGTAGGGGAATCGGGATTTCCTAGTACCTTGAGCACAGTTGTATTGAATGTACATTGAGTTTGTATCCTGCGACTTTGCTCAACTCACATATTACTTCTAGTAATTTTTTTGGTGAAGTCTTTTGGATTTTCTATATAGAGTATCATGTTATCTGCAGATAGGGAATGTTTGACTTCTTCCATGTCGATTTCTTTGTTTTGTCTAATTGCTGTGGCTAGGACTTCTGGTACTATCTTAAATAAAAGTGGTGAGAGTGTACATCCCTGTCTTCTTCCTGACCATAGAGGAAAATCTTTCAGTTTTTTTCCCCCATTGAGGATTACATTAGCTGTGGGATTTTCATAGATGTCTTTTATTATGTTGAGGTATGTTCCTTCTAATCCTCCTTTGTTGAGAGGCTTTTTATCATGAATGGGTGTTGTACTTTGTCAAATGCTTTTTCTGCATTCATTGAAAGGATCATACAATTCTTATCCTTTCTTTTATTAATGTGGTGTGTCACATTGATTGATTTGTGAATATTGAACTACACTTGCAGCCCAGGAATAAATCCCACTTGATTGTGGTGAATAATTCTTTTAATGTACTGTTGGGTTAGGTTTGCTAGTATTGTGTTGAGAATTTTTACATCCATGTTCATCAGAGATATTGGGCTGTAGTGGTCTTTAATGGTGTGTTTTTATCTGGTTTTGGTACCAGTGTAATGTTGGCCTCATAGAATGAATTTGGAAGTTTTCTACCCAATTCTATTTTTTGGAATACTTTGATAATAATAGGTATTTACTCTTCTTTAAATGTTTTGTAAAATTCTTGTGTGGAGCCATCTGGCCTTGGACTTTTGTTTCTTGGGAGGTTTTTGATTACCAATTCATTTTCATTGTTGTTTTTCTGTTCAACTTTTCTATTTCTTACTGTTTCAGTTTTGGCAGTTTCTGTTTCTAGGAATTTATCATTTTCTTCTTGGTTGTCCAAATTTGTGGCATAGAGTTTTTCATAATATTATATCTGTTTGTATTTCTGTGGTGTTGGTTGTTATTTCTTCTCTCTTGTTTGTGCTTTTATTTGGGTCCCTTCTCTTTTCTCTTTGATAAATCTCATAAAATTGATTTATTAATTTTGTTAATTTTTTCAGAGACCTATCACCTGGTTTCGTTAATCTGTTCTATTTGGGTTTTTTTAATTTTCTCTATCATTTATTTCTGCTCTAATCTTTATTATTTCCCACCTTCCATTGGCTATAGTCTTTATTTGTTTTTCTTTTTCTAGCTCCTTTAGGTTTAAGGTTAGGGTTTTAGGTGGTTTTTTTTTGACATTTTTCCTGCTTCTTGACGTAGGTGTGTACTGCTATGCACTTCCTCTAAGAAATCCTTTTGCTGCATCCCAAAGGTTTTGTACTGTACTGTTTTCATTTTCATTTATTTGCATGTATTTATTTCTTTTTTTAATAATATTTTTTATTATATTATGTTAGTCACCATACAGTACATCCCTGGTTTTTGATGTAAAGTTCCATGATTTGTTAGTTGTGTATAACACCCAGTGCACCATGCAATACATGCCCTCCTTACAACCCATCACCAGCCTATCCCATTCCCCCACCCCCATCCCCTCTGAAGCCCTCAGTTTGTTTGTATTTCTTGTTTCTTATTTCATTTCCTGGTTTAGCCAATAATTGTTTTACTAGTATGTTGCTTAACTTCCATGTATTTTTTGCCTTTCTACATTTTTTTCTTGGGGTTTGATCTCTAGTTTTACAGCATTGTTGTCAGAAAAGGTGCATAGTATGACTTCAACTTTCCTTTATTTCCTGAGGCTTGTTTCATGGTCTAATATGTGATGTATTTTGGAGAACGTTCCATGTGAACTTGAGAATATGTATTCTGCAGTTTTAGAATGGAATGTTCTAAATATATCTGTTAAGTCCATCTGGTCCAGTGTGTCATTCAAGGTATCATTTTTTGTGTTAATTTTCTGTTTAGATGACCTGTCTATTGATGTGAATGGGGTATGACAGTCCCCTCATATCTTATTATTAATAGTTTTATATATTTGGGTGGTCACAGGTTGGGTGCATAAATATTTAAAATTTTACATCTTCTTGCTGGATTGTCCCCTTTATCATTGCACAGTGCCCTTCTTTGCCTTTTCTTATAGTCTTTTTTTATTTAACTCTAGTTTCTCTGGTATAAGCACTGTTACTCTGACTTCCTTTTGACATCAATTTCTTAGATAAATGATACTCCATCCCCCACTTTGAGCCTGCAGGTGTCTTTAGGACTAAAATTAGTCTATCATAGGCAGCATATAGATGGGTCTTGTTGTTTTATCCATTCTGACACTGTATATCTTTTGATTGCAGCTTTTAGTCCATTTACATACAATGTAGTTATTGGTTGATATATATTCATTGCCATTTTATTACTTGTTTTGTTGTTATTTCTGGAGATTTTCTCTTATCCTTGCCAATTTTGGTGCCTTTTTTCCACTCCAAAATTCCCCTTTAATACTTGTTGCTGGGCTAGATTAGTGGTCCCAAAATCCCTCAGTTTTTGTTCATCTGGAAAACCCTTTATCCATCCTTCTTTTATGAATAATAGCATCTATGGATTGTTGGCTACATATTTTTCACCTGCAACACTGTGAATACATCATGCCTCCCTTCTGCCTCATAAAGTTTCTGTTGAGAAATTTCCAGCTGCAAGGTTTTTCTTGTATGTGAAGTCCTTCTATTGCCTTGCTGCTATTAAGTTTTTTTTTTATTTTCACTATGTTGTGCAAATTTAATTATATTATGTCTTTGTGTTGGCCTCCTTTTCTTGATTTTGATGGGAGTTCTCTGTGTTTCCTGGATCTGGATGGGTGTCTCCTTCCCTAGATGAGGGAGTTGTTTAGCTATTATTTTCTCAAATAAATTTTCTGCCCCCTTTTCTCTCTTCTCTAAAGTTCCTATAATATGAATGTTATTACATTTGATGGAGTCACTGATATTCCTTAGTCTATTCTTGTGTTGCATAATTCTTCTTTCTCTCTTTTGTTCAGCTTCATTACTTTCCATTACTTTGTCTTTTAGATCAAGAATTCATTTCTCTCCTTCCAGCCTGCTGTTCATTACATCAAACTTGTTTCTAATCTGGTTTATTGTACATTTCATCTCTGATTGATTCTTTTTTAACTCTTTTATCTCTGTGGCAAGGGTCTCAGTAAGGTCTTCTTTTCTCAAGCCCAGTAAGTATACTTATGATCATTGTTTTTAATTCTCTGTCAGTCATGTTATTTTTATCTGTTTTGCTTAGATCTCTGGCCATGACCTTATCTTGTTCTTTACTTTGAGATAAATTCTTGTTTTGTCATTTTGTTTAAGTATCTGCCTTCTCTGTGTTAGAAAAGCCAGATTTGTCTCCTGTTATTGAAAGTAATGACCTTATGATGAAGAGGCCATGTAATGTCCAGGGCCTGGCACTTTGGGGAGTATCCACTGGTGTGTGCTGCATGTGCTTGCTGTTGTCTTTTGGCTGCACTATCCTTCAGGCCAGTCATCTGTAAGGTTCTCTTCACCTGTTGTGGGCCATGTTTTGTCCCTGGCCTGAAAGTGATGAGTTTTAACTCGGTGTGTTCTTATCTGTTTTTGAAATGAGATCTCCACGAGAAATGAGGCCCTACAGAACTCTCTGGTATGGGGATGTGGTGTAGACAAGGGTTTTTGCTGATCTTCTGGGGGATAAGCCTGTCACACTGGGCCTGAGGCAAGCAGGGATGGGAAAGACAATTCCATTTGAGTGCAGGACGTTGGGGTTTGGTGTATGCAAGTTAGGCAGTCAGTTTGCTCTTATTCTGCCTCCCACAGGTGGTTGTGTGTTTATGATGAGGGGTGGGGGAATGAAATGGCATAGGCCAGCTCCTTTGTTCCAAGAGAGATGTCTTAGTGAATACTGCCTCTCAGCGACACACTCTGAGAAGAGCAAATAATCTCCCCAGTGATGTGTCCCAAGTGCTCTTCATATCAGTTACCTTGCTTTCTTCCCAGATTGTTTGTCTGCCTTCTCTCCACAAGCAGCACAGTGCCCTCCATGCTCTATCCCAATCAGGCCCACTCACCATTTATATTCCAGGCTCAAGCCCTGCTGGTTTCAAAAACTCATAAAATTCAGTCACTCATGTTTCCCAAGCCAATGGCTTTAGAGATACATTCTCCTTGTGTACTCCTCTATGTGCCCCCATCCCCACCTTGCACTTCTCTAGGAGCATGGCTCCTTCTCATTCACAGAATCTGTGATCTATTTCCCCCCTAAACCACATATCTGTACTTCCTACCTTATTCAATGTGTCTACTTCTCTCTCTTCAATTGTGCAATTTGTTCTGTATGTCCTCAGGTTTTGATCTGGGATATTTAAGATGATTTGATAGTTATCTTGTTATGTTCATGGAATGAGATAAGACTAGGTTCCTCCAAATCCTTCACCATCTTCCTCGTTCCCTATTGTTTCCCTCATTGATGTGAGGTATCACCTTGATTGATTTAAAAGTATTGAGGCCAGTATTACCCTGATCCCCAAACCAGGCAAAGACCCCATCAAAAAGGAGAATTACAGACTGATATCCCTGATGAATATGGACCCCAAAATTCTCAACAAGATCATAGCTTAGGATCCAACAGCATATTAAAAGGATTATCAACCATGATCAAGTGGGATTCATCCCTGGGGTGCAATGGTACTTAAACATTCGCAAATTGATCAGTGCAATCATATCAAGAAAAGAGTCAAGAACCATATGATCCTGTCAATTGATGCAGAAAAAGCATTTGAGAAAATACAGCATCCTTTCCTGATTAAAACCCTTCAGACTGTAGGGATAGAGGGTACATTCCTCAATCTCATAAAAACCATCCATGAAAAGCCTACAGAAAATATCATTCTCAACAGGGAAAAGCTGAAAGCCATTCCCTTAAAATCAGGAACACGACAGGGATGAACACTCTTGCCGTTATTATTCACCAGAGTGCTAGAAGTCCTTGCAACAGCAATAAGACAACAAAAAGGGATAAAAAGGTATCCAAATCAGCAAAGTAATGGTCAAACTGTCTCTCTTCACAGATGACATGATACTCTATATAGAAAACCCAAAAGAACCCACCCCCAAACTACTAGAACTTACAGAGCAATTCAGTAATGTGGTGGGATACAAAATCAATGCTCAGAAATCAGTTGCATTTCTATAAATGAACAATGAGAGTGGAGAAAGAGAAATTAGGGAATGCATTCCATTTACAATAACACCAAAAATATGTTATCTCAGAATTAACTGAACCAGAGACGTAAAGGATCTATATTCTAGAAACTACAAATCACTCTTGAAAGACACTGAAGAAGACACTAAAAGATGGAAAAATATTCCATGCTCATGGATTGGAAGAATTAACATAGTTAAAATGTCCATGCTACCCAGAACAATCTACACTTCCAATGCAATCCCGATCAAAATACCGAGGACATTTTTCAAAGAACTGGAACTAACAGACCTTAAATTTGTGTGGAACCAGAAAAGGCAATGAATCACCAAGGAATGGTTGAAAAGGAAAAACAAAGTGGGGAGCATCAAATTGCAGGATTTCAAGCTATACTACAAAGCTGTGATCACCAAGACAGCATGGTACTGGCACAAAAACAGACACATAGACCAATGGAACAGAATAGAGAACCCAGAAATGGGCCCTCCGCTCTATGGGCAACTAATCTTTGACAAAGCAGGTAAAAACATCCAGTGGAAAAAAAACAGTCTCTTCAATAAATGGTGCTGAGAAAATTGGACAGCTACATGCAAAAGAATGAAACTTGACCACTCTCTCACACCATATGCAAAGATAAAATCCAAATGGATGAAAGACCTTGATGTGAGACAGGAATCCATCAAAATCCTAGAGGAGAACATAGGCTGCAACCTCTTTGACATCGGCCACAGCAACTTTTTTCATGACACATCTCCAAAGGCAAGAGAAACAAAAGATAAAATGAACTTGTGGGACTTCATCAAGATCAAACCTTCTGCACAGTCAAGGAAAGAGTCAAAAAAACTAAGAGGCAGCCCATGGAATGAGAGAAGATTTTTGAAAATGACACTACAGATAAAAGACTGGTATCCAACATCTACAAAGAACTTCTCAAACTCAATACAAATGAAACAAATAATCAAGTTAAAAAATAGGCAGAAGATATGAACAGACACTTTTCCATTGAAGACATACACATGGTTAACAGACACATGAAAAAATGTTCAACATCATTAGCCATCAGGGAAATTCAAATCAAGACCACCATGAGATACCACTTTACGCCAGTTAGAATGGCAAAAATTGACAAGGCAGGAAACAACAAATATTGGAGAGGATGTGGAGAAAGGAGATCCCTCCTACATTGTTGGTGGGAATGCAAGTTGGTGCAGCCACTCTGGAAAACAGTGTGGAGGTCCCTTCAAAAGTTAAAATTAGAGCTACCCTATGATCCGGCCATTGCACTACTGGGTATTTACTTCAAAGATACAGACATAGTGAAGAGAAGGGCCATATGCACCCTAATGTTCATAGCACCATTGCTCACAATAGCTAAATCTTGGAAGCAGCCGAGATGCCCTTCAACAGATGACTGGATTAAGAAGATGTGGTCCATATAAACAATGAAATTTTACTCAGCCATCAAAAAGAACAATTTCTCAACATTTGCTGGAATATGGATGGCACTGGAGGAGATAATGCTAAGCGAAATAAGTCAAGCAGCGAAAGACAATTATCATATGGTTTCACTCATTTATGGAACATAAGAACTAGAAAGATCAGTAGAAGAAGGAAGTGAGGAAGGAAGGGGGAGTAAACAGATGGGAGAATGAAGCATGAGAGACTATGGACTCTGGGAAACAAACTGAGGGCTTCAGAGGGGAGGGGGTTGGGGGAATGGGATCGGCTGGTGATGGGTAGTAAGGAGGGCACGTATTGCATGGTACACTGGGTGTTATACGCAAGTAATAAATCATGGAATTTTTCATCAAAATCTAGGGATGTTCTGGGGCGCCTGGGTGGCACAGCGGTTAAGCGTCTGCCTTCGGCTCAGGGCGTGATCCCGGCGTTATGGGATCGTGCCCCACATCAAGCTCCTTGCTGTGAGCCTGCTTCTTCCTCTCCCACTCCCCCTGCTTGTGTTCCCTCTCTCGCTGGCTGTCTCTATCTCTGTCAATTAAATAAATAAAATCTTTTTAAAAAAATCTAGGGATGTTCTGTATGGTGACTAACATAACATAATAAAAAAATATTATTAAAAAAAAGAAGTATTGAACCACAATTGCCTCCTGAGAATAAATCTCATTTGAGCATGGTGAATGATTTTTTTAATGTATTGTTGTATTCTATTTCCCAGTAATGTGTTGAGGATTTTTGTAATTTTGTTCATCAGAGATATTGGCCCTTGGTCTTTTTAGGTGGTATTTTTATCTGGTTTTGCTATCAGCGTGATACTGGCCTTATAGAATTAATTTGAAAGTTTTCCTTCTTTTTGCACTTTTTACAATTGTTTGAGAGGAATAAGTATTAACTTTTCTTTAAATGTTTCATAGAATTCGCCTGTGGAGTCATCTGGTCCTGGGCTTTCATTTTTGTTGATTGCTGATCCCATCTCCTTACTGGCAATCGACCTATTCAAATTTTTATTTATTCCTATTACAGTTTTGGTATGTTACATGTTTCTAGTAGTTTATCTATTTTTTTCTAGTTTGTCTACTTAGGTGATACACCCTCTTACATAATATTATCTTATAATTGTATTTCTTTGGTGTTGTTTGTTATTTCTACTCTCTCATTTGTGATTTTGCTTACTTCATTTAATTCTCTTTCTATGATGATTCTGGCTACAGGTTTACCAATTTCGTTGATCTTTTCAAAGAACCAGCACCTAATCTCCTTGATCTGTTCCATTGCTGTTGTATGAGGGGCAGAGGTTATGTCTATTTTACTGATTTCTGCTGTAATCTTTATTAGTTCCTTCATTATACTGGTTTTGTTTTTTGTTTGTTGTTCTTATTCTCACTCCCTTAGTTGTGAGATTAGATTATTTATTTTTACTTGCTTCTTGAGGAAGACATCTATTGCTATAAACTGCCCTCCTAGAACCATTTTTGCTGCAGCCAAAGGTTTTGACTATTATGTTTTCATTTTCTTTTTTTTTTCCATGTATTTTTGATTTCTTTTTTTTATTTCCTGTTTAACCTATTCATTTTTTGGAGCATGTTAATTAACCTCCATGTATACATGTGCTCTCCAGTTTTTTTTCTTGTGATTGATTTCTAGTTTCATACTGTTGTCAGAAAAGATGCATAGTATGATTTCAATCTTTTGAATTTGTTGAGACTTGTGTTATGCCCTAATATGTGTTCTATTCTGGGGAACGTTCCATGTGCACTTGAAAAGTATGTGTATTGTACTGTTTTAGGACAGAATGTTTTGAATATATCTGTCAAATCCTTCTAGTCCAGGGTGTCATTCAAAGCCACCTTTTCCTTGTTGTTTTGTTGTTGTTGATGTTGTTGTTGTTGTTTAGATAATCTGCTCAGTGATGTAAGTGGGGTGTTAAAATCACCTACTATTATTGTATTACTATTGATTAGTTCCTTTACATTTGTTATTGTTTTATGTATTTTGGTCCTCCCATGTTGGGTGCATAAATATTTATAATTTTTAGATCTTCTCATTGGATTGTCCACTTTATTATTATATAGTGTTCTTCTTTGTGGATTTTTACACTCTTTGTTCAAAGTCTGTTTTGTCGAATATAAGTATTGCTAGTCTGGCTTTCTTTTGACACAAATTTGCATGATAAATATTTCTCTATCCCCTCACAGGTGTCTTTAGATCTGAAATGAGTCTCTTGTAGGCAGCATATAGATGGCTCTTGTTTTTTTATCCACTTTTTCACCCTATATCTTTTAATTGGAGCATTTAGTCTATTTGCACTCAAAGTAGTTATTTATAGGGGCACCAGGGTGGCTCAGTTGGTTAAGCATCTGCCTTTGACTCAGGTTATGATCCCAGGATCCCAGAATCAAGCCCCACATCTTTGGGCTCTCTGCTAGCTTCTTCCTCTCCCTCTGCCTGCCGCTTCTCCTGCTTGTGCTCTCTTTGTCTCTTTTTTTTAAGATTTTATTTATTTATTTGACAGAGAGAGATAGCCAGTGAGAGAGAGAACACAAGCAGCGGGAGTGGGAGAG